>NW_017386145.1:72525-81447 GCF_000237925.1 Schistosoma mansoni | reverse complement strand
TGAACGGTTATCTAGTGCTTCCGGGTTTCCCATGGTGGTCTAGCTTCAATTGACTCATAATCTCAACTATATAAAATTACTATAATATCCACAAAACCCCTTCTGACAATAAAGTTTTTATTGTCAACAACTCCTTAATTAGATATGCTCTTCTTTACTGATTAGAAGGTATATATATATATTGAGGGTGATTTCAATCTCAATTAGAATCGTTTAAAAAATTGTTTGAAAATCATTAACTAATAGACAGTTATAAATTCACTGGGTATTGTTTGTTTGTATCTTCCCATTGATGTTTAGGACTGTATATGTGCATATGTGCATACTGTGTGTATTGCCTCGATATAGCCTTAATTCCCTAGCATTATATGCAAATATGGAAAGTGGCTAGCAGTCTAAACGTTTATCCTCTGCACTTATTGGATCGTTTGATTTATTTGTTTTCGCTAACATTTTGATATATGTTCGCACACGCATTCAAGATAATAAACACGATGATATGTTATGTCATCGATCTCATATCTGATTATCAAGAGTGATGAGATATTGAATTGTATTCTTAGTATCAACATATGTCGGTGTCATTTTCAGTTGCGTCGGCATCAATTCATCAGTTTCCAACTGTTCTCTAACACCATACTTTCATGTGAAAGGAACTGATCAGAATTCCTTTATGCATTCCACTCAAATGATTTTTTCACGATGATTTGTAGTGGCGCAATTCGGTCTGTGCTCGACGGATTCTTATAGATGTCAGCCAGTTGAACTCGAAGTTGAGAGTCTATTGCACATTTCATCCAGTCCAGCAACACTCTTTTGAAAACGTCTCCTCTTAGTGAAAAAAGTGTCATAACTCTGTAATTCTCTCATTTGCTCAGATCTCCATTTTATGGTATCTTGATGAGTTATCCTTCTTTTCAGTCTGTTGACAATTTATGTTTATCACAAATCTTCCTGAATAGAAATTGAGGCATGTTAGCAGTTACTGCAATGTCTGACCTCAGTGCTTCATCATAACCATCTTCAAAATCATTATCAGCATCAGCTTACTGAAATTCATTGTGGAGGTCATGTTCATATTTCCAAAACTTATGTGAACACTTCTAATAGTGAATTGCCTTGCATTTATTCCTCATTTATTCTACCGATCAATATCCCGTATGACGTTACTTACTTTGCAGTTTTTTCTTCTATTCTACTTGATGTTTGACACTGGTTTTCAACATTTCAAACATTTTTTTTCTAATTTCCATCAGTGATGCATACGAACTTCAATGCCAGTCCGATGCGAATTTATTTGAAAGATGGATTTTATTGAAATTTGTGATTGCCATGTCTATAGGATTCTTGAGCAATGGATTGATTATGTCAGTATACTAATAAATTATAAGGCATCAATCAACTCTATGTCGATCTAGTCCTCAGTGTTGATTGGATTCAAACTTTGCCATGTAGCACCTTCTATATTCGATCGTTCTCAGACAGATAGAAATCAGAAGACAGACGAGAAGACGCAGGAAAGATATATTTGATACGTTACCGATATATCGAGAGGAGTTCGTTCTTAGCTGACTATGGAAACGTGGGAGCTGTTTCCCACGCCGAGTTGCAACGTGATCTGGTACGGATGCATGACCGAAAGCCTTCAGTTAAACAAGTCCACTTAAACAACGTGGTCAGCATCCAATGTCGAACACTTAATCAGCTATTGATTTTGGGGAATTATTTACAGTTACAGATCACTCCCCCCCTAGTGAGGTAGTGATGCCCCTAAGACGTGACCAGCCATAAGTTTAAACCCAACGAGTTTGTCTTTGGTAAACACCCTTCTGATAGCTTGCTTCGTTTATCAGCGTCTGGTCGTCTTTCCTTAAACTATGGGACCAAAATGTACAACATAGCAATAAAGAAACAAAGTACAATAAAAATTTTGGTTCCAAGCGAATCTTCGTCGTTGTTTTCCAGCCATCTTGGAAAAGAGGAAAAATAAAACCTGTGAGTGCATGAATAAATTAATACACTTACAAAAAGCGTCAAAGCGTTGACGAAGTATCAAGTTGTGTGTCGGCTTTCGTGTCGGAAGAAATTCGACGTAGCTTGGTTTTCCTTCTAAGTACGCTGCTTTGAGTCGATCGATACTGATGCTATCGTTCGTGCCGTTCTTATCGACTATATAGTACTTAGGTTCACGTTGAAGAACTTTGAAAGGTCCATCGTAAGCTGATTCGAGAGGTCGTCGATGTGAATCTCAACAAACGAAGACGTGTGTACTATGTCGTAATTCAGGTTGAACGAAAACATCACTTGATTGAAGTCGAGTGTGAGCAGGTTTTACTGAACGCATAGCGTTTGTAAGCCTGCTCGTGTATGAGTTTAGATCCGTGTTCAATGAAGAAGCTGAAGGATCCACGAATTCTCCTGGGAGTCGGAATGTCGTTCCGTAAACCAGTTGAGATGCAGTGTATCCAATGTCAGCTTACACTGCATTGCGGATACCTGGCAAGACGAGTGGAAGAGCGTCAGTCCACTGCGAAACATTTGATGCCGATAATGAGGCTTTTAGTTGTCTATGAAAACGTTCTACCAACCCCTTCGCTTGTGGGTGGTAGGCGGTCGTTCGGAAGCGCGTGATTCCTAATAGTGAGGTCAGACAACGGAAAAGTCCAGATTCGAACTGGCGTCCGCGGTCTGTACTGATCGTGGAAGGGCAGCCGAAATTTGCAACCCATCGTTCGACGAAAGCGCGGGCCACTGTTCCAGCAGTAATGTCCTCAATAGGTACTGCTTCTGGTCATTGAGTAAAACGGTCTACGCATGTTAGGAGATATGAGTATCCGTTTGAGTCGGTCAAGGGTCCTACCAAATCCAGATGGACATGGTCAAAACGAGCGTCACGGATTTGAAAGAGCCTAAGGGACATTTGTGGTGTCTTATGACTTTAGATTTTTGACAGCTTACACAGGGGCGTGCCCACTCCCTCACGTCTTTATTCATGTCAGGCCAGCAAAATCGTTCGGCTATAAGTTTGACTGTCGCACGAGCACCTGGGTGAGAAAGATTGTGCAACGTATTGAAGACGTTGCGTCGACAATGTTTTGATACTATTGGACGATCCCTACCTGAAGATGTGTCACAGAGTAAGGTTTCCTTACCTGTTCCCATCTGCCTAATACTTAGTTTAAGAGTTGTCGAGGATAACTCATGCTGAAGATCAATGTCTTCTTTTAGAAGCTGAGCGAGCTTAAGAAGGTCGATTCCTTGGGAACTGTTTAAAGAACTTATTCCAGACAAACCGTCTGCGACTACATTGTTTGCTCCAGAAATGTGTTGTATGTCTGAAGTAAACTGCGAAATGAAGTCGAATTGTCGAGACTCTCGCGGTAAGTACTTGTCTGAAGATGAACTTTAAGAGAAAGTAAGAGGTCTGTGATCGGTAAAAAGTGTGAATTCTCTTCCTTCGATGGAATGTTGAAAATGCCGTACAGCGCAATACATAGCTAGGAGTTCCCTACCGAACGTGCTGTACCTAGTTTCCACGTCTAGCAACCGTCTCGAGAAAAATCCTAAAGGTTGCCACGAGTTGTCAACCCATTGTTGTATGACTCCTCCGATTGCTGAGTCGGATGCGTCTACGGCGAAACTAATGGGCTCTTGAGTGTCCTGATGAGCAAGCAGGGTTGCTTAAGCGATGTGTTCCTAAACTGTGGAGAATGCTTTACGAGCTATGTCGTCTAAACTAATTGATTTCGCATTTTCACGAAGCTGGTCGGTTAACGGTTTCATAAGTGACGCGCATTTAGGTATGAACCGTTTGTAAAAACTAACAAGTCCGTTAAAAGTATGTAACTGCTTGATCGTGGTCAGTTCTTGGTAATCCAGAATGGCCGCCACTTTGCTTCGAAGGGGTTGGATGCCTTGGGCATCAATGGTGTGTCCTAAGAAGTCTAAGGAGTTGTTTCCGATTTGGCATTCTGAATGTTTACAGAAATGCCATGCCTTTGGAGTCGATCGAAAACAATGTTCAGATACTTGAGATGTGATTCTCTGTCCG
Source organism: Schistosoma mansoni (assembly GCF_000237925.1). Taxonomy (NCBI): domain Eukaryota; kingdom Metazoa; phylum Platyhelminthes; class Trematoda; order Strigeidida; family Schistosomatidae; genus Schistosoma; species Schistosoma mansoni. Next base: position 77,396 of record NW_017386145.1, on the reverse strand, counting down.
GACTTGCTATTAGACAGTCATCAACATATGCATATATGAAGTTGATGTTCCAGTTTTACAGCTAGCTACTTGTAGCACCTTCTATATTCGATCGTTCTCAGACAGATAGAAATCAGAAGTCAGACGAGAAGCGGTAGGAAAGATATATTTGATTCGTTACCAATATATCGAGAGGTGTTCGTTATTAACTTACTATGGAAACGTAGGAGCTGTGTCCCTCGCCGAGTTGCAACGTGATCTGGTACGGATGCATGACCGAAAGCCTTCAGTTAAACAAGTCCACTTAAACAACGTGGTCAACATCCAATGTCGAACACTTAATCAGCTATTGATTTTGAGGAATTATGTACAGCTACACTACCATAGTGGTCAGAAAATTATTGAGTTGATTAACTTGTTGTGAGGAATAACCTGATTTGACTGATTTGGAAAAAATGGAGTGGATTTCTGTTTGAGGATCAGTAAGCATAAGACTGTTTGAAAATCTGAATGTTTACGTGTTTATCAGTGATAAAGACTGGAGTAGGTTCAGAACACCAATACCAGCATTCAATATGCAAATTCATTTCAAACATATTTGATTTATATGCATACCAAACATACTGCAACACAACATATAACAGCAAATAACATTTGTACATGATGAAGCCGTTGTGTAGCGGATTTTATAGAAGACTGAAATTAAGGAACTGTAAATAACTTCGGAATAATGAGTCGTATGATTATTGTCAGTCACAATTTAGCTTTGAACAGGAGGCATACAAATGTCCACAATCCAATTGTTGAGACGTTATGCAATAAGAATGTAAATAATAGTCGCCCACAAATATTTCACAGAATTCGCCTACAATTCAATCCTCAATAGGATATAGCGGTAAGGGACACTGACGAGTTTTGAAGGCTTCATATATTTTTGTTGATTTATCGGTGGTCGAATAAATGCATGATCGAATTCACCTATATTTTATGTTAATTAGGTTATTCAGAAAATACTTTTCCAGTCTAATAAACCGAACTTCTTAATGGTGACTATAAAACGAGTGAAGAAGTAGAATAAGAGCCTGTAGGGACGGGGTTTGTTGTGAACTTGACAGAGTATTTTCGGAAGGCATGTTATTAGCAAAAGAAACAGTGCACACACATAAGGCAAATATCAAAAAGAAAACGGACAGACAAAGGCAAAGATGGTAACAAATTGTACAATTGATATTATCTAACGGACTTAATAAACTTGCACACTCTTCCATTGAGGGTGAAGCCAAATTTATAACACCAGTAATTATAGTTCACGTTACAATGAGTCCAAAAAATCCAAAGTGTAAATCGTCCATGCATTGATTCCAGTCTAAATTTATCCTTAATCAGCACACTTCCAAGTATAAAGTGGTGTTATTCAACGAGTTTTAGACAAAAACTTTGAACTTTGAAATTGGTGACGCATGGATATAAAGGCTACGAGTTATGTAACCTATAAAACGTTCAGAATAGGAGGTGTGGTCCAATACCTGTTCTGCGAACGTGGATAACATCTCACTTATCATGGTTGGACCTAATTCGATTGATGTTTTGCCGAAGCATGTCCATTGACATTCAGCTAAGTGATGCTTAAAAAGCCATTTTGAGCACCACTGCGCGAAGGCATTCGCCAATATCATTGATAAAATCTGAAATTAGCAACCTGCTTTGGACAATACTTTATATTACGTCGATTCCAACATGGACAGCGTTTGCCAAGGAAGAGTGAATTCTACCTATTTGATGTCGGTGGTTGAGAATGGAATCAAAGCAATTCGGCAGAGTATTTTGGACCCCGTGAAATGACATTTTATTTACAACAAGTTGGTGGCTCATCATGTCGAATGTTTTACAAACGCCATATTTAACTCTTAGACTCCAAATCCTTGGTTACACCGAGGAAAGGGTGATTCAAAGAAGTCTAATTGGTATGTCATATACGATGGATTTTTAAAACAATTTCATGTGGAGTACCATTGATGAATTTTTGAGTTGGAAAACAGTAGGAGAGTTCATCGTTAACAAATTTTCACAGAATCCTGTAGATAACTGGAGTATTATTGATGCCCTAACAATTGACCATGTCAGCATTATCTCTCAATTTGTCACCTTGTAAGATATACTCATTTTTTCAGCAATAATGTCAAAGACCCGTTACCAAAGAGAGAGTGGGCCACCATATATGAAGAGAAAGGTTGACACCCTTTCTACTCCATGAACACATTGAGATTATTTATAGACTTACTAATTTTTAAGCATGTGAAGTGGATAAATGGTAATGAGTTAGCTGTCACACACATGACTCTTAAAATAATAGATATTAAAGAATGCATTAGCACTCGTAAAAATACCACCACAAAGTTCTGTGATAGTTTTTCAGTATCGTATATAAAAAGGATATTATGCGGGATCACATGGTTTGTCATTATTGTTAGTAACTTCAGCGCATTTGTTGCTATTTGTGAAACTGTCGTGTAATCGTTTAGCCTAAAATAACGCTTCTGTATGGGTCTTGGTTTATTATGATATTTCGCTGATAAATATAATTTGTATGGTTCACTAAACATTTACGTTTGAATTGGTGCTCTGATATGTGGACATGAGTTAAGCATCAAATAGAATTTGTCAGTAGCTTCCATGAGACTATTAACTGCGAAAAATTCATCACAATCTCAGAGTGTATTTAGTGAGCACATGAGGTCCCAGTCAGCATGCTTATAACCCTTATATTGGCAGGTTTTTGAATGTGTAGGTTATAAGAGGGATAGATACGTAGAGCATGAGCAACTACCATGTTTCTGTGATAAGTATGAAAGAAGTCTTGCTTCGTGAAACGAGAAATCTCAAGGCTGAAGGCTAGGAAAATCATTTTTTGATCAGGTAGATTAGTTAGCTGAAATTGACTTACTGTACAGGCAGGAAAGGCACCAACTTGTTGGCGTTTGGTTGATGGTACGTAACCTAGTAGTCCAGATTTTCTATTGAGAAAGTGACGCGAAAAAGTATATCTTGCAGATTCTGTTATTTGAACTCTATAGGTGGTTACCGTGGGAATGGTGGTACTCTGTATTGTGTCCAATGTTAGGCCTGCTCATACGACGGTTGTGATATCCACCTTGTGCGAGGTTTGAGCGAAGTGTGTCCAAATAACCATCTTCTTTATCATTAGGGTGAAACATGTTCTCGATGATTATATTTTTCTAAGATTGAGCCATGGTAATACTTCTGGTATCAGATCTGGAACCAGGTGGTTCTCTACATACTTTCTTAAAACAAGGTACCGACACTGTTATCTTAATTGTATTATTACGAGCTTTCAAGTTGGAACTAGATATTCGGGTATGGGTTTCGTATGATACACTGAAAGATATCGGATGAATGTCACAATTACATATTTTCTAGTTAACTGAGGCCTGAAAGGCAGGTCTGCATTCTTCATTCGTGGGACAAATTGTTGGCTAACATGAATTAGTTGAGCCAAGCAGGTGAGTTCAATTGCTGAGGTAATGGCATCTGTTGTAATATGAACATTTTTTTCGATTGATGTACGCTTTTGCGTAAGCATTTGATCACTGTTTTTATTCGAGAATATACAAGCGATCTTAAACTTCGTATGCGTCAGATTGGCCGTTCCGATTACATCAGCTGCTCGGCAAATAAATGCGATGCGAATCAGAACAACATATGATGCGAGTATTCTGGTGCTGTTCGTTGAATAGAATACATTTAAAAAGACTATGTTGAAGGTTGCCTGCTTCAAATATCGGATTGCTTACACATCTAAGAGAGATTTTGTCAAAAAGAGTTACAAACCATGGGGTATCGACAAAACCAGAGTTGATATCAACTGAAAGATTGAAAAATTTCTGGTATCAATTTATTAAACGGTCCACGTAATCAGCAGTAGATGTTAATCCTTATGCTATTTGTGAGTTATAAAATAAGAAACAATGATATATCGACAAAAAAAGAGTTAGTTAATGCTCATTACGCAAAGTTGAGTTAAATGAGTTTGAATCACATGAGGATTATTGATTTCTTTATAAGTGAGGACAAACATACCACATGACGACATATAATATTTGTACTCAATCAAACCGTAAACTGGCAGATTTTGTGGGGGACTGCATTAAGGAAACTGGAAGTATCTTAGGAATAGTAATTGGAATGATAATTGTGAGTCATAAAATAGATTGTTATAAGAGGGATATGAATGTCCACAATCTGCTTGTTGACACATTATGCAATAAGAATGTGAATAATATTCGCCAATCAATATTTAACAGAATTTGAACGTAATTAAGTCCTCACTATGTTATAACGGTAAGGGACACTGACCATTATTGAAAGCTTCGTTTAGTTTGCTTGAGTAATCGGCACATGTGATCAAATTTATTGCGAAATTGTATACGAGCACAGCAAGGCAAAGCAAATGATAATAAAACGGTTTCATTGCACACATATCTGAAGAAGAGGATGAATCATTGAGTGATATTTAGTCGATCAGCAATTAAGCGAGAGTCTGTCATGTGATCCAGTGATCAGGATAGTACAAAGAAATATGGAGATTATCAGAAGGGGTTTTGTGGAGATTTTAGTAATTTATAGAGTTGAGATCATGAGTCAATTGAAGCTAGACCACCATGGAAAACCTGGAAGCACTGGACGGCCGTTTCGTCCTATTATGGAACTCCTCAGCAGTGCGCATCCACGAACCCACTCTCGCGGGATTCGAACCCAGGACCTGCCAGTTTCGAGCCGAAGCCCTTAACCGATAGACCACTGAGCTGGCATCCAACGGTGTTAATGTCTAACTTCAACTCATCTGTTGTGAGATAGGAACTCACTGATGACAA
>NW_017386145.1:69550-72325 GCF_000237925.1 Schistosoma mansoni | reverse complement strand
CCCGCGAGAGTGGGTTCGTGGATGCGCACTGCTGAGGAGTTCCATAATAGGACGAAACGGCCGTCCAGTGCTTCCAGGTTTTCCATGGTGGTCTAGCTTCAATTGACTCATGATCTCAACTCTATAAATATGGAGATTGTTGATGTTGAACAAATATTGTGTGATAAGTAAAAAGCATAAACATAGTTACCCATAATCGAAATCGGTTGCATGTTAGTTTCCATTCCTTCATAATTTATCTAAATGCATTATTTATCATAATCTCGAAAGCACGATTTGCTGCTTATAAGTATTATGTTGGAGGTGAAATGAAGCCCTGCGCAAGCCGTATACTCCATTATCTTCATAGAATCATATTTTCTACAGTGACGAAAGTCGTTTCTGTTCTGATCAATCGGTGTTATCTGTTCAAAGCTTCAAAAAATTAGAACGAATTTCAAATTTGCTCAGGATTCCCTTCAGAATGTCAGCATCCTTGCTTGCCGATGTAGGTATCTTTCACATAGAGAAAATGAGTGAAATGTGTTTGAATCATATGTGGAGTATTGGTTTTGTAGCTGTAACTAAATCCCCAAAATCAATAGCTTATAAAGTGTTCGACATTGGATGCTGACCATGTTGTTTAAGTGGACTTGTTTAACTGAGGGCTTTCGGTCATGCATCCGTACCAGATCACGTTGCAACTCAACGTGGGACACAGCTTCTACGTTTCAATAGTCAGTTAATAAAGAACGCCTTTCGATATATTGGTAACGTATCAAATATACCTTTCCTACCTCTTCTCGTCTGACTTCTGATTTCTGTTTGACCAAAAGGGTTTCGATTATGAAAGATGGTACTGGTCGCCAGTTGTATAACTAGAATATCAGTCGTATTCTCAGTGATGAGACTAACGTGATCTGGTACACCAAGCCAATATACTGTGAGTCAGTTCTTTTTTGGAATATTATTATTGAAACACAATTATATGAACGAAGAATATTCTTGTCAATAATTTCTCATCAAGTTCTACAATAATAAATTAACAATCCATTAAAGAAGATTGGCCAAATTTCAGGCAGAGTACATCAATTTAAGAAACTGTAATATGTGAATCAAGGAGTGTTGTTTGTCATATAAAATAAAAATAAGATCAAATCGTTAATGTTTTTGGGATGACCAATATGATGTGTTAACTTGAATCAGTTTATAGGTGAAATGAAATCGTAAGATAAATGATGATCAGAATAAATATAGTTGACATGGGAGTGAGAGATAGAAAAATGGGATTACAAATCAGAAATTACGTAATATGTAGAATAATATAAATGAGGTCAGATATAGTAGATAGTGGATGGATGATAAATAAATTTCTCTAAAAGGTTGGCAGATGTGATAATAATAACAATAATATTACAAAATTGATTATTAACAAATTGACCCTGAAGTTGGCCAGGGTGAAAGGAGCGGCAGTACATATTTCTTTTGGATGCAGAGCTCTGGCTTTTTGATTCGAACAGCACTTGCCTCAGCTGTCTGCAGGATTTTATGTCTGACAGAATTAGGTAGACTGCTATTAACACGATATATTACTGTGGAAGATTGCTCGATGTCGGCTCTATGTCACGTCTGAACTAAATAGGCTAAGACAGAACTGTTAACCGTTCTGACTACACCTTTGCTTAACCACACTGGAAGGTGTTCATGAGCCCGAGGATACAAATTCCTAGAACATCTGCCTATATAACTTGCTCCACAGGAGCAGTTGAATTGATAGATACAGAAAGAAGTGGCTAGTCTAGGCAATTTAACTTTCAACTTCGGCGTGATCATCGGGCGTGTGGAAAACATTAGTTGTACTTTATTTGCATTAAAAGTCCTTTCGATTGATCTTCGTAGTTTCAATCTTACCATTTCGCTAGGTGCGTCACCTCTGAATTGTAGACGTATATACAGAGGCTTTTTATTCACAGTTAAACATTCTTTATGGTCTCTTTTACTAGTTATTATTATTATCACACCTGCTAACATTTTAGAGAAATTTATTTATCATCCATCCACTATTTACTATATCTGACCTCATTTATATTATTCTACATATTACGTAATTTCTGATTTGTAATCCCATTTTTCTATCTCTCACCTCCATGTCAACTATATATATTCTGATAATTTATCTTACGATTTTATTTCACCTATAAACTGATTCAAGTTAACACTTCATATTAGTCATCCCAAAAACATTAACGATTCGATCTTATTTTATATGACAAACAATCCTTGATTCATAGATGAAAGCATGAGTCAATTGAAGCTAGACCACCATGGAAAACCTGGAAACACTGGACGGCCGTTTCGTCCTATTACGCGACTCCTCAGCAGTGCGCATCCACGAACTCGCTCTCGAGAGATTCGAACCCAGGACCTACCAGTCTCGAGCCGAAGCCCTTAACCGATAGACCACTGAGCTGGCATCCAACGGTGTTAATGTCTAACTTCAACTGATCCACGAAGTTGAGCAACCATTCACCAATTGTCTTCAGTGAGTTCTTATCTCACAACAGACGTGGTTTTGTACTCCACTGGTCACTGCTTCTCACTAGAGCTCCTAGATGTACTTCCCGAAGTCACTAGTGAGCATATGATTATATTAATTATTAGAAGGGGTTTTGTGGAGATTTGGTATGTTTCATAGTTGAAAGCATGAGTCAATTGAAGCTAGACTGGTAGGTCCTGGGTTGGAATCTCGCGAGAGCGGGTTCGTGGATGCGCAATGGTGAGGAGTCCCATAATAGG
>NW_017386145.1:47020-69350 GCF_000237925.1 Schistosoma mansoni | reverse complement strand
AAAAACGAATTCGACCATATGATAGATTTAGGGATAATTCGACCATCAAATAGTCCATGGTCATCCCCATTGCACATGGTCCCTAAAATGGACAGCAACGATTGTCGGCTAACTGGTGATTATCGGCGTCTGAACGCTAAAACCATTCCCGATCGTCACCCGTTGCCTTACATTCACGATTTGGCAGCTACCTTGAAAGGTACAACTGTCTTTTCAGAAATTGATTTAGTTAAGGCCTATAACCAAATGCCGATGGCACCTGACGACATTCCTAAAACCGCCATCATCACCCCTTTTGGTCTCTACGAATTAATACGAATGCCTTTTGGTTCAAGAAATACGGCTGAAATCTTCAAAAGGTTTATAGACGACGTCTTCCGAATTTTCAACTTCGTACATGTATATGTTGTTGACCGTCTAATAGCAAGTCCGGACAGAGAATCACATCTCAAGTATCTGAACATTGTTTTCGATCGACTCCAAAGGCATGGCAATTCTTTTAAAAATAAGAAAATCCACAAATGAAATAAAAACTTATACTTTTTAGTGCCAAACAATTATTCCCACAGCATCCGATCCCTTAAGAGCAAAGTGTCGGCCATTCTGGATTACCAAGAACCGACCACGATCAAGCAGTTACGAACTTTTAACAGGTAAAATAAGGACCAGACGCTGCTAAACGAAGCAAGCGATCAGAAGAGTGTTTACCAACGACTTACTCGTTGGGCCTAAACTTATGGCTGGTCACGTATTAGTAGCATCACTACCTCACTAGGTAGAGAGTGTTCTGTAGCTGTAAATAAATCACTAAAATCAATAGCTTATTAAGTGTTCGACATTGGATGCTGACCATGTTGTTTAAGTGGACTTGTTTAACTGAAGGCTTTCTGTCATGCATCCGTACCAGATCACGTTGCAACTCGGCGAGGGACACAGCTCCTACGTTTCCATAGTAAGTTAATAACGAACACCTCTCGATATATTGGTAACGTATCAAATATACCTTTCCCACCTCTTCTCGTCTGACTTCTAATTTCTGTTTGACCGAAAGGGTTTCGATTGTAGAAGGTGCTACTGGTCGCTAGTTGTAAAACGAGAATATCAGTCGTATCCTCAAATTCTTCAGAAGTGAGTCTGCATTAGATTAACTTCTACCAACGACCATGAAACCCAGTTTCACCGATTTCTGTAGAAACACTTCAGGCACCGAACATTTATTAACTTAGTCAAATTATTTCAATAATTTTAACTTAATATAATAATTTGAAGTTGTTGAGACAGATATAGCGGGCAGACCGAAAGAATAGTCATCTACGATTCGTTCCTGATGGAGAAATTCCTTTCCATTCCCTTGCAAAATCTGGACGAATTTGAGTACCAAATAATGATTTAAAATGTGTTTGATCTCCCATCTACCTAACCACGATATCGAACTGCCAACAATATTCAACATAACAGTCGGTACGTTTGAAGTTTGCGTTACAATCACACGGTATTTTTTTAAAGTATATATATCGCTGAATCCTTGTTGATAACTAAATAACAATATTTAAACTGACCCTTCATGTAAAATCGGTCGTCTGACAAAAAAACGATTACGTAAAAGCCCTATTTCTTCAGATAATCACATTTCTGTTATAACCCATACTCCATGCTCTGCGACTCCTTTTAAATCAGATAACAGTAGGAGTGGACGTATACCACATCTGCTGCTGGATGACTCAGTCCCTTACTTAATAATGAGTTCTAACTCAAGATCAAAACTGTCGACAGTATTAAGAGTGAATTCGACACTGTCTATGAGCAATTAATCGATATTCGTTCAAAAGTGGGGTAACTTGTACGCTCTTTATCAAAGCATGATGATCTTAAGCAAGAACTACAGAAACTGTCACCTTTTAAACTGCTGTTGTCAAACGATGTTGAGTTAATCCATCACAGTGATTGATATAGAACTTAACACAATATATGTTAAGGACATTGTGAACAAGATTAATGATCACGGGTCTCATAGTCAATAATTATGGGACGTACTACTAAGTCGAGTCTGAAAGTCTCGTGATTGTTAATGATAATTTCATAGTTTGATAAACGGAAGACCTGAAATCGAGATAATCTCATTCAACAATATCACTTGGAATAAGATTGTAGATGATTTCAGTGTTCGTTGATAGCTGAGTCAAGACTTTCTATGAATCGAATACCAAACGTTTTATTTTCACTACAATTTGTCTTGAGAAAAGTAATATTCATATGTGAATTGAAAATTTCATTCATTCTAGTTTTGTACATGTCAGTGATTAACTGTCATACGGACGTATAAGTAGAGAGCGGCATCCCTCATTATAATGACAACTCATATCACCTTCATTACGCAAAAGAAAATGTCATATAATTTGGCAAATACATAAAATTTGGTGATAAACAAAAAGGAAGCACAATGATTGATATTTGAACAACTAAGAAAACGGTCGAGGTTAACAGACAGATCTCACTCATACATAACAGACAGTGTTCTTATCATTATTTTACTTTAAGAAAAATATTTCTTGTATGACAACGTATATTAGATTGAAAGAATTCAAATATTAGTTTTGGTGATTATACCCGATATTGAAACACATATTTATGACTGAATTGTCGAAAAACTGTACTCATTGTGAACAGTTTTGAGAGGACGAAAGAAGCACGCGTTGTTTTCTGTTCAAACAAATACTGTTCATAGAGGATAATATTTTCTTTTTGGACAGAGTTATGTTCTTAATCACTTGAAATATGCTTTCAATATACAGTCAAAGTCTTTGTGTTGTCTTATGATGTACAAATGTGCAAAAGGATCGACCAAATACATATAAAGCAACAGAACGAATATTTATTGATAACCATTATTGAACTGATATCACACATCACCATTCTGTGCGAGTGTAATTCATATGATAAATAAACACATGACGTGTCATTGTCCGGATATCTCAGCATTGGTTCGATTAATTCATTCGAACAGCTGAAACGACTTATATAGATGAACGAAATCAACTAACGAGTGAACGTATAATGAACATCTTAGTAAATAGTACAAAACAGCACATACACTTGGCACTGAATAAGACTTATTTTGTTTAGCTCTTCAATAATTCATTATGCAAACATTGTCATGCGATCAATGATAATAACATATGGAAATAATCATTGAAATAATACATTTCGAACAATATGACCACACATATAGTTTGTAAGAACATTTTGACATAAAACGAACCTACCAGTCCCGAGCCAGAACCCTTAACTCATAGAGCACTGAGCTGGCAGCCAACGGTGTTGATGTCTAACACTAAGTGATCCACAAGGTTGAGCCATCATTCACCAATTTTCTTCAGTGAGTTCTTATCTCACGACAGACGTGGTTTGAACTCCACTGGTCAACAATGATGAATAAATGACAGAACTCACCTTTTTGATGCAGTGAACAAGAAAATTTTTTTGAATCCAATGAACCACAGCTGCGGAATGGTGATCATAAAACGAGTGAACAAGAAGAATAAGAATAACAAATGAAACAGTACACACACATAATGCAAATGTCAAAAAGAAAACGGACAGATAAAGGCAATAACAGTAAGAAATTGTACAATTGATAATATCTAACGAACTTACTTACTTGCACCCTCTTCCATAGAGAGTGAAGCACAAGTTTATAACATCAGAAAAATAGTTTTCTTACGTGAATACTCATTTTAGATTGAAAGAAGCCAAATAGTATTTGTGATGACTATACGTGATATTGAAACACATATTCTTCTTTGGATCGTCAAGCAATTATACTCAGTGTGAACAGTTTTGAGAGGACGAAAGAAGCAGTTCTTTTCTGTTAAACATTTACTGTTCATCGAGTATGATATGTTTCGTTTGAACATTGAGGCAATACATTTGGAACAATCTGATCACACTCATAGTTTGTAAGAAGATTGTGAAATCAAAATATAAAATCAACCAGACCAGAAATTGTGGATAGGAAGGGACAAGTTTGACAAAGTTGATAATGCGAAAAGAATTCGACACCTCATCGCTTTGGATTGTAAGCTCATATTAATATGAAAGGTTTACAGTAAAATCAAACTGTTTTCAAATAGATAGAGTGGATTTGAATTTTCGTATGGCTAAGGTTTCGATAAACATTGATATACGCCCTTAAACACATGTTGACTATAACACAATAACCCAGTTAGGATCAATCTGATGACCTGTTTCAATTTTGTGTTTGGCAATAGAGAATCATGGATGTTTATCCTCTGCAGTTATTGGATCGTTTGATTTTATTTGTTTTCGCTAACATTTTGATATATGTTCGCACACGCATTCAAGATAATAAACACGATGATATGTTATGTCATCGATCTCATATCTGATTATCAAGAGTGATGAGATATTGAATTGTATTCTTAGTATCAACATATGTCGGTGTCATTTTCAGTTGCGTCGGCATCAATTCATCAGTTTCCAACTGTTCTCTAACACCATACTTTCATGTGAAAGGAACTGATCAGAATTCCTTTATGCATTCCACTCAAATGATTTTTTCACGATGATTTGTAGTGGCGCAATTCGGTCTGTGCTCGACGGATTCTTATAGATGTCAGCCAGTTGAACTCGAAGTTGAGAGTCTATTGCACATTTCATCCAGTCCAGCAACACTCTTTTGAAAACGTCTCCTCTTAGTGAAAAAAGTGTCATAACTCTGTAATTCTCTCATTTGCTCAGATCTCCATTTTATGGTATCTTGATGAGTTATCCTTCTTTTCAGTCTGTTGACAATTTATGTTTATCACAAATCTTCCTGAATAGAAATTGAGGCATGTTAGCAGTTACTGCAATGTCTGACCTCAGTGCTTCATCATAACCATCTTCAAAATCATTATCAGCATCAGCTTACTGAAATTCATTGTGGAGGTCATGTTCATATTTCCAAAACTTATGTGAACACTTCTAATAGTGAATTGCCTTGCATTTATTCCTCATTTATTCTACCGATCAATATCCCGTATGACGTAACTTACTTTGCAGATTATTCTACTGTTCTACTTCATGTTTGATACAATTGCTTTCCAATTTCCATCAATGATGCATACGAACTTCAATACCAGTCTGATACAAATTTATTTGAAAGATGGATTTTATTGAAATTAGTGGTTGTCATGTCTCTAGGATTATTTGGCAATGGATTGATTATGTGAGTACACCAATAGATTACTCAGCATCAGCAAACTGTATGTTTATCAAGTACCCAGTTGTGAATGGATTCTATCATTGTAGTCAGAAAAATCGAATTGAATAAAATCTTGTGTGCAATATCGCGATTCGACCGAATCAGAATAACATAGAATGGACTTCTGTTTGAGGATCAGTAAGCATAAGACTGTTCTTATTTGTGAATGTTATTGTGTTTATCAGTGAGAAAGACTGGAGTAGGTTGCGAACGACACAACATCTTCCGATATGCAAATCATTCATTTCCAACATATCTGATTTATATGCAAGTCAAACAGACCGCATCACATTGTATAACAGGAAATCACATTTGTACATGGTCGAGCCGTAAAGTTGTCATGATTGTGGACCACTGCAATTAAGAAAGTGTAAATAACTTAGAATCGTGAATCTTAAGACAATTGTAAGTAAAAATGAAGCTTCTCACAAGAAGGATACAAAAGTCTACAGTCCAGTTTTTGAGACATTATGAAATGAGAATGTAAATAATATTCTCCCATCAATATTTCACAGAATTCGATTATAATTTAATCTTCATCAGGATATAACGGTAAGGGACAATGACCAGTTTTGAAGTCTTCATTTACTTTGGTTGACTAATCGACAGATGAATAAATGCATAACCGGATTCACCTATATTTTACGGTAATGTGGTTAACCAGAAAATGTTTTTCGAGTTCGATAAACGGAAGCTGCGAAATGGTGACTATAAAACGAGTGCAAAAGACGAATAAGAGCCTTTACAGACGGGATTTGTTGTAAAATTAACACAGTATTTTCGGAAGGCATGTTAATAGTAGAAGAAACAATACACACACATAGTGCAAATGTCAAAAAGAAAAGATACAGATAAAAGCAATGAAAAGAACAAATTGTACAATTCATAATATAGAATGGACTTACTGAATTGCACACTCTTCCATAGTGGGTGCATAAACAAAGTTAACCATAATCGAAATCGGTTGTATGTTGGTTTCTATACTTTCATAATTTATCTAGCTTGCACTGTTTTACATAATCTCGATAGCACCATGTGCTGCTGATAAGTTCTATGTTGGAGGTGGAATGCAGCCGTGAGCAAGCCGTATACTCAATTATCTTCACAGATTGATAAATTGAAGATTTGAAATCTAGGTAATTGTAATCGACATGCATTACTAGACTCATTCGGAATAATATTGTAGACGATTTCTGTGTTTACTCTTAACTGAATCAAGACCGTCTGTGGATTGATGAACAAACTATCTGCTTTCACTTCATTTTGTCTTAACAAAAGTGTTAGTCATATGAATGTATTAGTAGAAAGAGGCATCCCTCACTATCATGACAACTCATATCATGCTCAATACCATGCTCAAAAGAAAATGTCATATCATAGATAAAATCTGGTGATAAAAAACGCGGAAATATAATGATTGATATTTAAACAACAAAAGCAACAATCAAAAAAATAGTTTTCTTACGTGAATACGCATATTAAATTGAAAGAAGCCAAATAGTATTTTTAATGATTATACGTGATTTTCAAACACATATTGGTGAATGAATCTTCAAGTAACTGTACTCAGTTTGAACAGTTTTGAGATGATGAAAGTAGCACGCGTTCCTCTCTGTCATAACATATACTGTTCATCGATGATAATATGTTCCTTTTGATCAGAGTTATCTTCTCAATCACTTCAAATAAACTTATGATCTATCAAAGTCCTTATGTTGTCCAATGATTTTTAGATGTTAAAGATGATTGTTCAGTTAATGGAATCCGAGAATACGAAATACAAACAAGCAACGGAACATATAATCGTTGGTAGGCATTACGAAACTGAAATCGCACTTCACTGTTTCTCTGTTTGACACTGTCAATTAACATAGCTCCAGTGTCATTCTCCGAAAATTTTTTATGCAATGTATATAGCTTATCATCGTTTTTGCCTTCAGTGCATATTCTGGCGAATTAATTAATGCGTCTTACCAAGCGTCAGTTGATCATTGAGACTGTACCGATTAGGTTCTTGTTACAGTAAACAGCTCGGTATACGGCAGAATAGAATGCTTTTTAAGGATATAAATATTCTGTTCTCTGAAATCTACGATGCCATGTTTCCTTTGAATTCAATATTTTGTCGTCCAACATTCCCATTCTGCATCAGATTTTAACCAACTTGATTTCCTGATTTCAGATAGCAGTCAATAATTGAGATGGTTCTGTAGCTTGTTTCCCATAGAGTTTGTTTAATTATATCAAGTTCATCATCACCATTTTTGTCATCACTGCATATTCGTCTGGCTCTTGAGGATGTAGATTAGATTGAATTACTTTCCGTACCTGAAGCAACCGAATCCGCAAAGTCAACTTTAGTCCGCTTCTTACTCTACCATTGAGACCCTCTTCGATGAGTTTCATTATCTTTAGATAATTTTGTAAAACTACTCTGTTTCATCACAGATCACTATAGCATCATCTATAATTGCATTTTTACAGCTTCAACCGGAAGCTATACGATTAAAAATATGTGAACGAAATTGATGGTTATTATTAGGAAATCGCCTTTCAGGTTTTGTCGAAACATTAGAAGTCTATTTATTGTCATTTTACCGATGACTTCAAGAGGTTCACCAAACACCTTGTCGACTGCTCTCTGTATTACTCACAATACAGCAAACGCTTTCTTTTTAAAGCTTGTCAAAGGATTATGAAGAAGATTAGAGAATAAGAGGTTATATACATGACCTGGCAAAATGTAAGATCTGATGTCGCATAACCTTAAAATTGTGTAGCCTCTTTATGTTGTGAAACATACTTCATACTTACAACACATTTGCTAATAACAATATGCGAAATAGACATGACGGTATAGGGAGACACTCCACTGAATACTTCATGATCCGAATCATACTGTTCTCAAGCAGATTAACTGATCTACACTATCACATGCACAGATAACTTTTCCTTTCGTAATTAGATATTGGTCAACCACATTGAATTGACAATGCACCACTGAAAACAATTTTGATGTTGAAGAATTCACGAGATTACCCGAACAGTCTTATTATTTGACAACAAACAGTGATTGTCAAGGTAACAACATTTTGATTAGTGTTCATACCTGTGGAAAGTAAAACAATACACATCTACTGTGTCAAGAGGAAAACTATTTTTAAATATCACGCAAAAACAAACATTCCTGACTTATTTCACCAAAATTATTATTCAGTCATGAATGTGTAGAATTTTATTCATTTGCCAGTATTCAATGTTTAGTGTAAGTTAAGTATACACTTGACATTATCTTATCACTGAGATTTTGTTTTATATTTGAACACAGATGATATAAAGTACAAGCTCAACTGATGTGAGGGAATAGATCATTGAAACACGCACATGAAACTCAGTCTTCTATTTGAGCATTGACAAACATTTTAGTTTTCAGATACAATGATCAATGTTATAGTTCCGATTGTGTCTGGTATAATAAATCGTTCTCCACTTTCAACAGTTCGCTTTCGGCGGAATTCATTATATTCCTCCGGTTACAATGATTTGAGAATTCAGTCTATGAAATTGAGCACAACTTATTCTATTTCAATGTAAGTAATTGGAAAATTATTATCCTTATTGATCTGGACATCTATTGACAGTCAGTGTTTTAATGTGGTATACAAATATTTCTGACTGAATTCACTGAAATTATTATTCAGTTACGAAAGTATTGATTTTCATTCATCCATCAGTATTCGATGTTTGGCGTGAATTAAATATACCTTTGACACTCTCTTGTCACAGTGACTTTCTTGTATTTTGGAACACAGATGATAATTGGTACAAGCCCAAATAATGTTTGGAGTTCATTCATTGAAACACTTAACGGGGAATAGTCCTCTCGTTTTACTTTTCTAATACAATAATTACTGATGTAATTTCGAATCTGTGTCTGGTTTTGTGACAGTGATATCCTAGTATGCTTTAACTTAAATGAGAATGAGTACTAGCTGAAATAATGTATGGAAATCATTCATTGAAACACTGAGATGAATATCAGTCTTCTCCGTGTGTATTGACAAACATTTTAGTCTTCAGATACAATAATCACTGTTGTGATTTCGAATCTGTGTCTGCTTTATGAAATCGTTCTCCATTTTCAACAGTTCACTTTCAGAGGAATGCATTATATTCCTCTGATTACAATGATTTGTGAACTCAATCTATGAAACTGAACACAAGTGGTTCTATTTCAATGTACTCAATAGGAAAATCATTATCTTTATTCATCTGGACATCTGTTGACAGTCTGTGTTGTAATGTGGTATACAAATAGAATGGGTATGACATTGTTCAGAAGTTACAATTTTACAAAAAAACGACAGTGGAATCGTTTAACAAAATGTGCTTATTGAAGCAAAACATATGTGTAAAAGAGTATTTGTTACCATTCAATCAAAACAGTTTATGCTACTTTGATTATAACCAATCAAATCAAAACAACTCACTGTTGGCGAATAATCAATACATTATTACAGACAACAAACTGTTTGTTCGTAAACATATGAGCACACAATCTGGACTAAAATTTAACCAATCACTCATTTCAGAATATCGTCTATCGCATCGATTAGATGTTTCATCCACAGGGGTCAGGAATTTCAACGAACAGTGAATAATTTTCAGCTCATGATCTCAATAGCCAGAAGCATATTGGTTAACGATGACGCCATATACCTCCATGATTGGTTTATAATGAACATCTGATTTTATTAAATTCAATCTTTCTATTGTTCACTTTGAATCATGGAATCAGAAGGGAACAACCAAACACTTCAAAAGTCTATATAAACCTGACAAATTCTATAATAATTTGATTTATAACTTGACACGATAAGATGAGGTAAGTGTTGAATGAACATACGAATTCAAATTGAAATTCGACTCCATGAGATGCCGTTGATTTGTTCATCCTGATCATTTTAGATATAACTTTTCGCCTAGTCTATGGGTACTAATTTATCTTATCTTTGTTTGGCATTACAAACGTTTCAACTGCAATGACTATTGCAAAAACTCTGATTTGAGTCACTATGAGATTGTCATTATTGAGAATGATACTTATCGATATGTATGTAATCTGATACATTCTAATACACATATTCCAGTCTCTTCATTATAAATATTCAATGAGGATTCAACGTTATCAATCTCAACCAGTTTCCAGTGACCGTTTCAAAAATAAGATGAGCTACATATACGTGAGTTGAATACACTTTATAATAAAGATATTTTTCCATATGTTTGCATCATTGTAGTATGGTATACCCCAATTCTCGTGTAGTTATTACGGTATTCACGTTGAACAAATTGATTTTGAACGTCGTAAGTTATAAATTTTCTTGGAAGTCAAATTATTAATGAATTTTTTGAATGAAATTTCTGTTAATGAATCAAAGTTGATTCCATTTTCTTCAGTGAATCAGTTTTGTGCTATTTGTAACATGCAAAACTTCTTTCAATATTTTTTTCATTGTTCAACATGGTAATGGTTTGACTCTTTAAAGCAAACCAAATACAGATCAGTTTTATTATTTCAAATTGTTTATTCATTCATTACAAATTTATCAATGATGTGGCTTGTTTTCATTTAATAGATAGAGATAATGTATATAAATCTGGAGAGTTACCCATTGGAACTATTTTTAATTTCATAGAAAACTATAAGAAGTCTGAATCTACAGTTTTGGATGAGAGTGAGTTCTTATATTATTCAGTTATTCTTTGTTTTGATCACTTTTTTCAAACTTATTTTGTATAAAAGCTTCAGTATTTATCTTACAGGAGTGGTAACCAATACAAAGTGATTGTTGTGTTTGTGTTGTTTTTGCAACAGAACGTGTGTGTATCGCAACGGGTGTTGAATGCTGCAAACTGAAACCGTTAGATTGAACAGAGATCTACCTGAAAATATACACTTTCATCGAATAGAAATGATAAACCATGTGATATAATTGCGAAAGTGTAAATTACCAACCCTCCAGTCTATGAAAACTACAAAACAGAGGATATCTCATCTACACGATACTTCATGGTAGACTGAGTGAATAAAAGTGATCACTAGTGCAATAGTAAGCTATGTTGTGAGAGAAGGCAGTTTGGATTATTGAAGCCTATGAATTATCAAGTTATATTTGAAGTCCTCTAGAGCTTTTATAGCACTTACTTGATTCTTGAATGTTTAATGTCTCGAAGTTGCTGTGTGTTATTATTCGATTATTCAAGACTATTTTTGTGATCGTATTTGTATGATTATGCATTTCGAATCCATGAACTTCGTGAAACAGCTGAACAATGAACGTGCTTGAACAGTCCGCTAGTACAACATGATTTACTCATACCAGAACACTTAAAACATCAATGTGACATTTATTTCGGTCCAACGTAATAATTGATGAATAACGAGGTCCAAATAACACTTTGTTGTTGTTTTGTCGAATACCTATTAAACGTCTATTATTCAGTCAGAAGCTTCTAGAAGAAATTTTATAGAAGTGAAATATTCCTCTCAGTTGATTGTGTTGAAAAGTTCATCTTTTTTTTGAATTGATAATATTCCTTGGACCTTTCTCATGAGAGATGATTTAGCATTCAACTACTCCGGTTTATTTAAACCTAGAAATGGAGACGACAACTTGTATAAGTCGGAAGTCCGCGTTAAAAAGTATATTTATTGAAATAGATAGATAATCATAATTCAGATATTTAAACATCCCTTTTGATTTTCATTATTTCAGAGGAATTATTAGGAGTCCAGAAGAATTTTTCGATAAAGATTAATGGTTCAGGTGAGTAAACATTGATCGGTCGTTCGGTCACACACGTGAAAATTTTACACATACATCTTCACTACCTGTGATTACTCATAATTTGCCTGTTCATTTTAAACAATCCCAACCTTCCAAAATACTAACAAAAGAATGATGGTGCTTCTATTCTGGCAAACGATGGTACAATTGAATGTGATATTCACTCAATAATTGAGTACATCCATTGAAACATTGGGAACAGTTGAAATGAACTGTGAATGACTGGATTTGACAGGCAATCAATAAGTTATCATGGATAATTAAAGTCACAATCTCATTCTGCTTGTTGGAAAATGAATGCAGAGATTTATTATTATTTCAAGTTTAAGTGGAACTTGATAAACAGTCTGTGTTCCAAAATAAATGAATTGTGTTCTACATTGGTGACAAAGCCATTGCTGCACACAGAATATTCAACTGAACATCCTTTCATCACATAGTCATTCCTAAATATTGACGTTGCAAACTGGGAAAATGTTATCTAAAGCTATTCGTTTCTCATCTACAACAAATGGACACTGAAGTCAGAATCAGTTAACCGATAGAAATCTTTATATATATACCACCAATTTATTTCTCAAGTTCAATGTGTAGACAAACACTCCTAAGATCATGTCATGTGTACTGAGTGACCATTGTTTGAAAATGAATTATTTAGGATATTGCGCGAATGTTATTACATCCCTGACTGTCAGACACCTGATGGTAAAGTAAACGACTTATTGTTTTGATAATTGTAATACAACTTCAGAATCTAGGCATTTGACATTTGTTAGAAAGGTATTCATGTCCGTCTCATTTCAATGACGTTCACTTCAATGTATTGATTACCAATCCATCTGAAGAAGGCATTTCGGATAACACAGTTAATATCCTTTGCAATCTGTTCAAAGTGTTACATCAAACAATAACTTGCTCATCGTTTAAATCCTCAATCCTGAGTTCCAAT
This sequence comes from Schistosoma mansoni, assembly GCF_000237925.1. NCBI lineage: Eukaryota > Metazoa > Platyhelminthes > Trematoda > Strigeidida > Schistosomatidae > Schistosoma > Schistosoma mansoni. The sequence continues at coordinate 56,287 of NW_017386145.1, read as the reverse complement.
ATTCTTCTTACTGTAGATGTTACAGCCACAATGACGAGTTTAATACACCCAAATGGGAAGGTGTCGTTCTATTATGATAACGTGAGTTGTATAATTTAGTGAAAATGTGATATTGTTTCATATAATTCACATCATTCTACTATTTCATGTTGATCAATATTTTCAAATGAATCTAGTTACACTGAACACGACATTGTGTAATAGGCAAGCGGACTAGTTGACACTATTATCAATTATCTAGTGACACTAATCAAGCAAGTGGTAGGAACAGTGAATAATCAGAAGTAAAGTTCTTTCAGACGAAACAATAACCCGTTCGTATCAAATAGTAACTGGCTGTGAATGTTTGCGTACTATACGGAAAGAGTCATATTCTGTTGAGTTTTATTTCATGTAGTGACGATCGGCTGTTCAGAATGTTCACTGTGGAATACCCTGGAATATCCTGTCAAACATTCACAATCTCATTTCATTTCAATAGACAGTGATATTCATCTCACAAGTTATCGCCACATATCATGATGGAGAGAAGGTTCATAACACTTGACCGAAGTTGACAAGAATATCTATGCAGATTGGATGGAACATTCATGGAAAATAAACTGAGAATATCAGTATGCCTAGTGTGAGTGCGATTAGTTGGCCTTTAATGAGATGATCTAAATGGTGATACGTTTCTCCAGTAATTATTCGATTTCATATAAACGATTGTGTGGTTGTAGATCTCGTCTCAGACATTCAACCATCCTTTTTCAGATTCCTACGGAAATTGAGGAAAGTAGGTTGCAATCGGAAATCTATGGATTAATACGTTGTGAAGATGGTAAGAAATATTTCAGCGAACTATTACTACTTTTATTATCAGCTTTATTCAATATTATATTTTTGGTACAATATAGAATTTTCAGCATAACGTACTTCAGCAAGTATCAGTTTCTTACTTCTTCGTCCTTCCTGACGATAAATATTTGGTGATCGCCACTTAGAAGATCGCAGCCCAGTCAACCGACATCTGGTTAATGTACATTCTTCTCGCTGCATATTGCCTTCTGCAACCGTAACAGCTAAAACGCTTAATCTTTTCAGAAATGCACCTGAATAGGTTGTGCGATTACTAGGCATAAAGATGTATTAGAACAAACAAACTTTTTGAAATATCTTGATGATAGGAACAGGTGGCCCAGATGTTTAAGCAGGAGGAATCTCGTTAACTTTTTGACGTACGGTGACGTATATCATCAATCACCGGTTAGTTCTATATTACTCTCTACTTGTACTCGGTCATGAGCATGTTAATGAAAAAAATCCATGTATCTTATCAGAGAGAGCTTTCTTACAGTGAATATTATTCAGTTGCTTCTTGCGTTAAGTCAGTTCGTGGAAATGTCATTTAAGTGTTGTGGCTCATTGTGCAAAATGAAATTGAAATGATTTTCGTGAACACACTGTCCAAATATTTTAGGAACTTCTTACAGTTTTGATTATCGGTAAACTCACCCAGATATGGATATATGAATGACTATATCAAACTCAAAATATATCCACTCATGTATTCACACACTCACAGTAATACAATCAAACTTGCAGTCTTCGATCATCTCAACACTCAGTGTATAAGGAAATGTGTTTTGTATGAAGCAGAAATAAAGCAGTGCCAGTTTGGAAATTATATTTCATCTTCAAAATGTTCAATCGTCTTGCTTCACTGAAATAAACATGTGTTGTTGAAAGATGAAGCTGAGTTTGGAGAGGAGTTTTGAGTGTACGTGATTAGATGAGATGCAGTGGTTATGACTGAATGTGAGACGGTTCATCAAATGTTCCGCCGGATGTTCTGCATTGACAGGTTTAAGTGAATTGTTGAGTCATTTACACAATGAAGTTAATTGTCATTTTACATTCTTTGGTTCAGTGCTCACATGAGTGATTTGTACTGCAACTGATCAGTCCCTTATTCATATATATGCACACTGTTAGGATTATCTGGATGTTGCTTGAATTCACAAGCATTGTGCGTGAACATGGAATGGAGGAATAGCAGTGGAATCAAATACGGTTTCTCAACATCAATCGGAAGATTCATTTACAATTCAAAAATGATTTAAAGCGTCATACAGTCTCACAAGTCATTGAGTATATGGACTGACTGGATAAGTGGATAACCGAATGTAAATGGAAATGAATGGTGCTGGTTTTCAGTCCCTGATGTTCCAAATAACATGAAACGCGCGTCTGGGGTTGATATACAAATCAGCATTGTTCCTTGATTTGTAGATTTGAATTTTGCCTCCGTGTAATATGCATTGTGAAATAATATGTAAGGAGATGAACACATCTATCCCAGACGTTCAGCTGATTTCATCGGTAAATAACTCAGAAACGTAACTATTTCATTTTTAATTTAACGGTTCGGTTTCAAAAATCGAAGCGATGTAAAAGATAGATTTTTTAGGACAGTCATCACTGTGTACGTAATAAAAAATACCACAGATCCTTTATTAGCTCTCTAATTAAGTGAAGCAAATAAAATGGTTTCGCTTCAAAAAGAAGTCGAAGTTCTAAATCTTTTTTTTTCAATTTGTCACACAAGGTCTCACAAAGCATGAGATATCTGTTCCAGCAAAATGGATCAAAAGTGGTACGTTGGTGGAGTTTGAAGCCATCGGAGGTACGTGAAATTTGATTTAATCATCACTTACTATTTTCGCACTTAAATACATCATTTTTGTTCACTCAAAATTGAAAATCCCATGTATAACTGTAATCATTTAATAAATGATATCCAGGCATGTGTCTCAAATGACGTTCAACTTACTATTTATAACTACTCGTTGATTCGTTGTTGAATAATAAGAATGAATAACTACTGGTTTTCAACAACATTAAAGTTTTCACTTTGATGAAGTTTACTTGAACATAAAGTCACAAAATGAATGATGGAATGTTTTTGGTTTCGAAAAATATAAGGTGTCAGTAAGCGACTGTGCATTGACAAGAAAGTGTTCGTTATTATTTTGATATATGTGATGTAGATCTTTTCTGAAGCATTGAAATTGTCGTTGACGATTGGAAGAACGATGTTGCTTTTCCTTTGTTGTTAAAATGAATCAACACAGTTCAATGTAAATTTTGTGTCTATGAACAACCGAGTTTAATGCACTTATCTCATTCACAAAAACGATTTCATGGAAAGAAAGTGTATGACCATCAAAGTCAATTGCAATACGCTTTGCTGAACTCAGTGACAACGTAGTGTGCACATGTCTGAATACGAACAGTTATTAAAAGTCATCAACTTCCCCTTGTCAAAATATCGTCACTTGTTCTTTGTACTCAAATTAATTTCATTCAATCTAAAAATGCAGTCTTGAAATAGAACAGAAATTGAAGGTGTACTGAGTTTTGCATGATGCACAATGTTTACCATTTTCCACGGAATGTAATAATCACATAACTCAGAAATCACCATAACATCATTCAGTGACAGTTACAGGTTTTGTATTTTTCTTTTCTTTTGTTTGATTATCTCATATGAAATCACCTTATTCATTTCAAAGAAATTTGTTCGCAGTACAATACAAGTGAAACATGCCAAAATGCAACGACATCGAACACGACATGTATTTGGTGTGAAAAAGGGAGGACGTGTATAGAAAGTAACGATCAGAACACTCATGGCTTGAAAGTGAATGACTGCCGTGTTGAGGTTGGTACTTGTTAAACTTCATTGGCCGTTTGCATTAACCTCAAATTTTAAATTCTGAGCAAATGTTTCTACTGGAAAAAAAACTTTTATTGTTATCGATAAGAAACAGCATGTTAGCCATCCTCAGTGAATGAATAAAAGCTTTGTATAGGTTGACGACATATAAGTACATGCTTCCTTTTCGTGAATAGAATAAACAATGAACGAAAGCATAGCTCAACATCAACGTTTCAAAGCCAATTATGTTTTCAGCTCGGTGAATAAACCGTAATTTCGAAAGTCGTAAATGTAATCGTAGATGTATTTCAATGGTAACAATATAACGAAGAAACCAGGTAAAGTGAAGAAGCGTAAACAGTTAGAAAGTTGTGTATCAAATTAGGAGACTTAGTGAAAGTTTGTAGACTACCATGGTTGAATCTCGGAACAATGATTTATGATACTCTGTAGAAAAAAAATGTAACCTCAATAGATTGCTTCAGTGAAGCTGTACCTTATAAGGCTTTTGCTTTTTGTTCGGAATGTCATTAGATATGACATCCAGAACACATATTTCATCACACAGAGGGGTCGTGTTTACTGAGCACACTGATTGTCATATCGCTAATTGATATCCTGAATGATTTGACGAATTCGAATTCTGCAACTATGTATGAGAATCTCTTGTGACATCATTACTGATAATGATCTATGATTCTCTATTAAAAATTAAGTCACCTCAATAAGTCGCTTCAATTATAACGTCAATTATAAAGCTATTGATTCACATTTGGTTTGTGTTTAGATTTGACAGTTAGAACACGTGATTCATTATATCATTGAGTCGTCAACTAGCTGTACGATAGTGTATGCTCAGCATATAGATTGTCAAATCGCTAATAGATATCCTGAAGGATTTTACGAATGCAAATTCTGCAACGTTTTGTGGAATTCTCTTGTGTCATCAATACTGAGAATAGCGTATGATGAATAATGAAGTGAAAGAATAATGTTTGACGTTTAGTAAACAATGCTTCTGATTGAATTATTTAAAAGAACTCAGACGTCAACGATTTGAATAGTTTAACGACTATGAAACACAGTGAAACAACATTGGGGATCACTGAGGTTAAGGTTAGTGAAAACCTCATGAAAACTACGGAAGAATGATATAAACACTTTTTAAGTATTTATTATTTCTCAAAAACTGATAATTCTATGTTTTTCTTCAGAATATGATTACCGGGACAGCGGCAGAAAATAAGCAAACAGAAGTCATGAACGATACATGAAAAAGTCTCATAAATTGCTTTGAAAACTCTGAAAAAGTTGTCTCAATCCTGCTTTTCATTAAAATACTTCGGAATTTCATTTGTCTTTTTACCAAGTTGGACAGTTTTGTTCATGGCACAATGTAAATGCTTTTGATCGTTTACATGACAGTTGATGTAATTCTTTTTAATGAATAAAAAACATCGTTTTCAACATTTGCGTTATCGCTTCCATATAATCCAAGGTGCATAATATCACAAAAGTTCTACAAATTTAATTCGTAAATGTGTTGCACTACGCATAAGTGATTTCGTGATCATTGCTGTCAACTATGAGTCATGTGTGAGTGTTCATTTTGATGAAGTGATCTGTCGAAACACGTTATCTATACCTAGACAAACACTTCCATATTTCGTTACTTGATCAATGTAAGATGCAAACCAAGATTCCAATAGGTCTGGATGTAGCCGAATAACCGAAGAATAGTTTATACACTCGTGCCCCAATCAAAAGCAAAACAAGGTATTTTGGGCAACACGATTCTACATTTCATCATATATACAAATTTACAAATTCACCTAAACGAATATTATCTCCCGGTCATTCAACCATTAATTGATACCAAAATATTCAATCTAAATTACAATAAATAGCAAGGTGATAAGAAATATATGAAAAATTACCAAAAACATCAAAAGGTAATTGTTATTCCATCCCTTCTGAATAGATCAAGTAGACTTCCGCTGAGCAGCTGTTTCATAACACAAAGTGTTTCAAAATCTGGGAAAGTGCTCCAAATTACAACCAAAGATTCACGATCCCAGTCAAAATCAAACCGCACAATCAAATAGCGAGCAATCAATATGGCAGACGCCAGAATAATAGCAATTAAAACAAACTAGATACATTTCAGTAAGGAACATAGAGACTGAATAAAAAACGATAATAAAACCGTAAATCGTAATCACCTAAGAAAAATCAAAAGTCAGATTCGAGGATGTTCGGAGATATATTTGCCAGGCTATCAATATGACGAGAATCGACTAATCTAAACTGGCTAGTGATTGTAGGAGATGTTGAACACGGCATTCCCTCTCGTGATCTTGTGCGGATGCATTACCGAGCGCCTTCAGTTGGGTGAGTCCATTGAAACTAGAACGGTTGGATTATTATGATTAGTCAATTTTGTAGTTTATACCACTAGTTATTCTTATTCATAATTCTAATAGCAATTAGGTAATCATATCAACTGATTGACTGACTATGTGAAATTAAGATTGGTCCATAATTTAACGCATGAATCACCAAACAACACCGCTGAAACGTTATTCGCTCTCCTGTAAAAAATGGCTTTATGGATGACGCATTAAATAACTCGCATTTGCTCAAACCATGACCTGTGTGTCTACAAAATTTTAAGCTGCTTTACGTCATTTTTCTCTCCAAGCAGAAGCGTATGCGAATATATAAAAAAGGTGTAATGTTCGATTCATTTCAACTGTCATATGTATTTCATTGTAGAAGCGTATTGCAGATCATCTGTTTCATAGGACAAAACAACCACCCTGTATTTTCTTGTTTCATGATGTTCAATAATCAGCGTCAACAATTTGCACAATAAACAACGTAATTGGAGAGAATTCGTTCCACCTATAATTTCACTAAATATTCATCATTATGTTGCCGACAAGTTTCGATAAACATAAGCCATATCGCCTACTAACTATTATAGTCAATTAACCGGTGCAATTAACAAGTGAGGTGCGGCAATGTGTAGCCGATGTCTCGAATAATGGACTTCAGCTAGTTGATTTATTGAACCAAAATATAATTGATTTCTCTATTTTATATTCTGAACATTAGATATAGATAATAATTACCATTTGTGACCTCATAGAAACATGCAGCTTTCATCGTCACTGCGAATGACTTATTGATCATAAATCATAGTAGATTCATTGCAAAGCTCGACCATCGTAACTTTCCAAGATAGTTTCATTAGCCCGTTATCTTGATTTGTATGGCAAGCCAAAATTCGTCGACACTTGTTTTGTCATCCTCTTTACGCGCTTTTCATGTACAAAAAACCCCACTTCTGTTCACTACATAGTAGTTTGGAGTATTTTCAAACGTTTTCAAAAGACTCGTCTTGTATAACGCATGATTTAGTGTTATAACAAATAATCTATCTTATTTAGCTATAAACATCGTCTGAGGTTTTATTTCTTGGTTTCAATTTACAGCACTGTTTCTTCTTGTGTTACTTATGTGGTCGAATTTTACATGCTTGATGTGAGGGACTACTTCATCTGTGATAAGACCTTTAAATTCATTTCCCATAGTCGTTGATCTTCTCTAATTGACACACACGTCTCACGTTTTCTCATTTATAATACACTTCTTTGTTTAGATAAGTAAGATATTAGACACATATCTGTACAAACGACATGTGGAATACCAACAAAAATTACTACTGCTTCCAGTTCATTCTTTTCTACTGAATTACAGAAATATCATGACTGAACACTGATTCTAGTGAAAAGAATTTTTTTAATAGTTCATTTGAGGATTGTACAGGTCACTTCAATATCTTCCACACAGTTGAAAATTAAACACTTTGAAAAAACCCTTGTTCAATGTTACTTTGGACAGTAATTGCTATTGATTTATTCAACTTGCTGAAATATCAGTTTGTTGTGAAGCAGACATCGAGATAAAGAATATCACTTGATATTCGTTGAAGCGATGTTTAAAGTTTTTCGCAATAGACATGAAAAGCTCAGGAAACATTACAAAGCATTTCATCCAGTCAGCGTGTGATTGAAAGTTCTACTGGAAATATCAGAAAAATAATTTGCTAATTACTACACTGCCTGTGTGTTAAGTAGTATTCTACAATTTTAAGCGTTCAATCTGCAAGACTTATCATTGCTAATTGCGACGAATACAACGAATATATTTCATTGGAGAAACTACACGCTTTTGTGGAGCGTCAAAGAAAGCAGTTTATGAAGTCGCAGATTAGAATCATGGAAGCCATCATACAGAAAATGTGCCAGTGCAAAGAAGACCCTTTTTCTGGTGAATTACAAGAATCACATACTGATTTAGTCAATAATGCAATCCATGAATTTGTTTTGATGGGGTAGCAGTCCTTACTTATGGCTCTGGATTCAAAGAGTATGACGATTCATTCCGTCCTGCTCTCTGCAGACTAGATGACTCCTCTATAGTCAAAATACTTGTAAGAAAACGTGGGACGATAGAACACGAACGCTATGCAAACTTTATTCTCTCGAAAAACCCACGAGACATTAATTTTGATGAAACAAATAAAAGCCTGTATCAAATCTTTGAAGAACAGTCGTCTCTATTTAATATCCCTTACCAGTTCTTGAAGATAACAAAAGAAACAGGAGATGACTGAGTGAAATATGCAGGAATTGTGAACGGAGATTGTGAGAGTTTCAACTTGTCTTCCATCACTAAAAACCAGTTTAAATGCCTTGTAATTTTCTGAAAGTTGCGTTCACACGAGCATGCAGATATCCGAACGAGAATTAAAAGCACGCCTGATTGTTTTCCTAACATAACACTGCAGGACGTAACTACTGAGTATTGAACGTTGGTGGATTTGAAGCATGATACCTCTGTGGAAGAAAACGCTGACAAGTTACTCCACGTCAATGCTGTCGAGAGAAACGTCTGACAAGGTTCCAGCAAGCTGCATTATCGTGATCACTAAGGCAAATCATCATCCGTATGCTGTTTAAGTGGTGGCTAGCATTTCAAAGGTTTTGTTTGCAAAACCACAGTGGATATTTTGTTAAAATGGAAAAGAATCCGAAATTTTTATAGAATAACTCATTCATCATTTGAACAACGAACAACGTGAATATGAAATGAGAAACTATTTTTCAAAGAAAGTTAACTCTGAAAAACCTTATACACAATTTGCAATCAACATTCAACTAAGAATTATATTACAAAATCAATAGTGAGTGATTGGACTTAACGTGAACATGAACATCTTGCTGCCGCTGAAAGTCATTTCCAGAATGACGAAGTTCTGTGAGAAGTATGAAATAATGACGATATGAAATTTTAATCAAAATGAAATTTTCATGAACAAGTAGAATAACTAAATTCACCTAGTATTGTTTGTTTGAATGTTCAAATTGATGTTTTAGGACTGCAACTGGTCAGTCTCTTATTGGCATGTGTGCATACTGTGCGTATTAACTCGATATAGCTTTAATTCATGAGCATTGTAAGCATACATGGATACTTGCTAGCAGTAATTAGAATAA
>NW_017386145.1:0-46820 GCF_000237925.1 Schistosoma mansoni | reverse complement strand
CAAAAAGCCACAGAAAATTTAGATTTAGTTCCTCCGGATTCTCCTACACGTTCTTGTTCTTCTTTTAGTAGTGATGAAGAATCTGATAATTATCCCGCTGGTTGTAGTGATGAAGAATGGGAGGATTATACAGATGAACGTGGTGTCAAACGAGTTTGCATGCGTAAAGATCTGTCAAGTCACATCAAGAAATCTAGTCCACCGAAACCAGATGGTCCACTCACATACGCACATTTGAGAGAAGGAGAAATACGTGATCATGGTGTTGGATTCTATTCTTTTTCTACAGATCTTGAACAGAGAGAGGCTGAAATGAATCGCTTACGAGAACTTCATCGGGCTACTGAAGAAGGACGTGCTCGAGCTGAAGCAATTCGAGCGAAAAGAGATGCTAAAATGGGTCAACGTCTTGCACGCTTGCGTGCCCGTAAAGGTTTACCAGATGTAGCGACAGCTGCTGCACAGTGTCTCTCGATATACAACTAATGTTAATTCATCTCATTAGTATGCAGCAGTCGCCGTTTTCTACTATTTCAACGACAACCTGGGTCAAACACCCGCAACTTCTTTAATGTCTATAAAAAAACCGAAAATTCGACCCCGCATTATCAGCCGATTAATATTGTTTATGTTCATATTATCTGTTCACTGATATGTATAACTGAATGCTGCATCATCCATTACCCATAAACACTATTCCATTACTGCAAATAATATTCTATTCCCATTGCACTGTATATCGGAACATTGAGTTTAGAGCTGATCTCTCAAAGATGAACTCTTGTTCGCATGTTCACGATATTCATGTGCACTTTTACACAAGTATGACACTACTGTATGATACACTCACTCCTCATTTCACACTGTAATTCATCGCGTATAGTTCAGTTTTTCTCTCTACCTCTTATTCACCTTATGCACACATTATTTCAGTTTTATTATCGAAAACGGACATATTTTTATAAATAAATTCACTATTTTCTACAAGAGGTCTATGCAATTTCGGTTGATATGTTAAGCCTATATACGTTTATTCTAACTTCTGGACGAGCCAATTTACCATTATCAGTCATGATTTGATCTTGGTAATTATTCATTTATCAACCCTGACTGATTTCATATGAGCGTATAGTGTGATATGTCATGGATTCTTTTCAGCAGAACTGCCAAGTGTCTAACTCCGCCTTAAGCTTCTACGGGGGTTACTGCTGGTTCGAAGCTCCAAAAGAAAAGAAGTGGTTGGCATGGAATTAGGGACTACAAACTGTGGAAAACTAACCAGCTAAAAAACGCTAATTAGAAAAAATTATTCAAATCGTTCGAACTCTGCTCTGGGAGTAGAAAGAACAATTTTGACGTCTCATGATGAATGGCGAGTTCCTTCGGAAGTCGATTCACCTTCTAACAAGCAGAGCAACAATTTTTATAGGTACAAGTAAAGTCCGGAAAATTTCGGAGTCCAGAAAAGTCTTCTCAATTGCTGCGGAAATGAGGAATTACAAGCTGAAGGCAGGCAAAGTAATCATCAACAATAGAGAAGAACGAAACAGATGGTCAGGACAACAAGAAGAACTCTTGAATCGACCAGCTCCACTTAATTCAACGAACATTGAACCAGCACTCAGGGACTTCCTGATCTATGTCAACCCGCAAACAATTGAAGAGATCAGCATGGTCATCAGATAAATCAAGAGTGGCAAAGCAGCGGGACTACAGAACACTCCAGCAGAGGCACTGATTGCGTGGAGACTTCTTCAACACTATGACGTGAATAAGAACATAATCACTATCATACGAATTTTCTATGAAGCATAAAACTGCCTAATTTTTCAAAAAGAACAACTCACCGACTCATTCTAGGTAAAGACTGCTGTTAGGCAAGGTTGTTTACTCCAACCTTTTCTCTTTCTACTGGTGATCGACTGGATCATGAAGACGTTAACAACTGGAAGTAAGCACGGGATAGAAAGGAAGGCCCAGGATGTGGAGGGGATGAAGAATGATGTTCGGCGGCCTATGCTCCATTGAGAATAACAGGGGTAGGTAAGTAAGTGTCAAGTACTTATGTGTAAACAGAGAATAGACAGTTTAAGAAGTGGAATATCTGAGCCACCATATATATAGAGAGAGGATGAAATCCCGTCTACTCCATGACCTCCCTGTACATTGAGAGTATTTATAGCCTTACTAATTTTCAAGCATGTGAAGGAGATAAATTTTAATAAGTTAAAAGACACACCCATGAATCTTAAAATATTTGCTATTTAAGAATTCATTACCATTTGTGAAAATATCACCGAAAAGTTCTGCTATAGTTTTAGAGTCATATATAAAAATGATGTCATGCAGGATCACATGGTTTGTTACATTTTGAGTTGCTTTAGCGCGTTTATTGTTATTTGTGAAACTGCCGTGAAATCTTTTGACTTGTAGGCGTCTCATTTTATTAAGATATTTCCATGGTCTATGTAATTCGTAAGGTTTACTAAACCTGTACGTTTTAAAAAAAGCACTGGAATATAGACGTGAGTTAATGATCAAATAAAATTTGTCAATGGCTTACATGAGACTATTGAATGCGAAAAATTCATCACAGTCTGAGAGTTTGTTTATTGAGCACATGAGGTCTCAGTCGACATTCTAATAGTCACTATATTGGCAAGATTTTTAAAAGTCTCTGAATACTGTTTTTATCCGTTACTAAACCAGCAATCTTGAACTTCATTTGCGCTCAGATTATCCTTTCGGATTATTTCAGCTGCTCAGCTAATAAGTGTCAGGCGAATCTGGACTACAAATGGTGTGAGCATTCTCGTGCTCTTCATTGACGAGAATACATTAAAATCTACTATCTTGAAGGTTGCATGCATTGAATATCGTATTTCATACACAACAAGAAGAGATTTTGTCGAAAGAAGTTACAAAGCATGTGGTATCGACAATACCAGTTTTGATGTCAACTGAAAGATAGGTGCATTTCCAATCTTAATTTTTAAAACAGTCCACTCAGTTTGCAGTAGATGTTAATTCTTATGCTATTTGTGATTTATGCAACAGGAAACAATGATATCTAAAAACTTTATATTAAGTACTGTAATAATGTAAAGTCAAGTTTGTCAGAGATTTGATTTTAGAAAACTGTGTGTGAGAATATAACTTCACTTTATGTCGGACCACAAAGAAGCGGCTCCGAAAACAAACGAGTGAATCTGAACGAATATTTGAGTTTGAATAGAACAACACGGACAATCCTGCAATAGTTATACAAATACAGATTCATAAATAAAATTGTTGGTATTAGTAACAATAATAAACCAAATTATTATATGAATAATGGAAGAATTTTCAAGTATTTTCAAGAATTTTTCACATGCTGAATTGTAAGAAAGTTTCCATCACTGATAACTTACACAAACCAATTCCAATATCAATTGTGGGACACATCAATAACATTTGATTACTTAAGAAATTCGGTGTACTGCACTCAACTGTTTTGATCAACGTTCAAGCATATTCTATGAAAACATTCTCTTAGTCAGCAGTAAAATGTATTTATCCAGAATATCAGGTAAACATGAGTTGTAAGAAACATTTGAATATTGTCAAATAAAAATATCTGCTTGAAAGTGTCAAAACTCGTCATTTTGATCGTGAAACGAACAACACGTAGTTATAGATAAGTAGTAAAAATGAAATACATGATTGGGAGTGTTTTATATTTTCAGTTACTGGAGAAACGTGACATTTTTAACAAATATGATTATATCAGTCCTACAAGAGGTCAGCTTCGGTTGATGTGACGAAATAGTTAATACTCATATCGCAATGATGAGTGATATGAGTTTGAAACACACTAGGAGTATTGGTTTCTTCATAAGTGAGGCTACACTTTGCTGACTTGTACTTACCACCATCAAATCCAGCTTCAACCATTTCTGTCGACTGACTACAGTCAACAAACATTCTTCAACTCAATTAAAATATCTTCCCAATAATGTCAACTTAATAGATGAAAATCGAAGTTGTTGAGACAAACATAGCGAGCAGACTAAATAAATATTTAACTACGAATGCTTCCTGAAGGGGTAATTCATTTCAATTCTGTTACGAAATGAAGACGAAATTGAATTACAAATGTTTATCCATAATGTGTTCGATCCAACGTAAAATCTGATGACGTCGCCTTAAACACGATATCCAACTTCTATCAACATGCATGAATTCATTTTCTTGGATTGATAACTTGAATGCGTGAAGACTAGAAAATTCTATTCTACCAGTATTACTAGACTCACTTGGAATAAGATGGTAGATGATTTCAGTGTTTATTCATAGGTGAATCATGACTTTCTATGAATTGATGAACAAACTATCTGTTTTAACATCATTTCGTCTTGACAAAAGTATTAGTCATATGTAAATTGATGATAAGAATTTGAAGCCGTTGAGACAGATATAGCGGGCAGACTAAATAAATATTCATCAACGAATGCTTCTCGACGAAGAAATCCATTTTAATTCTGTTGCAAAATTATTAGTAATTTGAATACAAAAGGATGAGTTAAAGTTTGTTCGATCTCCCGTGAAATCTGATGTCGTCCACCTAATTTCCATATCGAACTTCCTTCAATATTCAACACAGCAGACGGTACGTTCAAAGATTGCGTTACGCTCGCACGGCATTTTTTCAAAGTGCTTATATATACTTGAACCCCAGTTTATAACTCAATAATAACATTTAACTTAACCCTTCAAGTAAAATGGGTCGACCGCGAAATGAAACAGCCCTAAGAAGCCTTAATTCTGCAGATAATAACAATTCTGTTATAACCTTTACCCCATGCTCTGCAACTCGTTTGGCGGCAGATAACAGTGGAAGTTGACGTATACCTCACCTGTTACTGTATGGCTCAGTGTCAAACTTAATAATGAGTTCTAACTCACGACCGGAGGGTATCGATATTATTATTAGTAAATTAGTCACTGTCAATAAGCGACATGCGTTGTAAAGTGAAGTCACTTGCGGGCACTTTATTAAACCATGATGATCCTAAGCTAGAACTTAAGACTCTGTCATCCCTTAAACTGCTGTTGTTAAAGGATGTAGTTCCTGCAGAACTTGAAAACAGCATCAAACTAGATTCTGCTACGGACATAATAGCTAGTGAAGTCATTAAGCGAATAATCTCTCGAAATAATGCGATTATCAGTGACATACCAGACAAAGACGCCATTAAAAATGTAAGGATTTCGATACCAAATGCAGCTTACCTCCAAGACGGTTCATGCTAATGTATTCAGGTTTATAAGAAGTACCAGAAATACTCATGACCTTTCTTGACTAGATTCAAATCCCATTTATTAGCAGAACAGTTAAAAAAACCAAACAGCTTATCTGTGCGCTTACGAACTTTGAAAACGCTAGTATGTTTGCGGATAAAACCACCAACCGACGACTGACGCAAAAGCGTACCTTAAACGAAAATAACATTGTTGAGGTCACAACAAACCCCGTTGCCCCAGCAGCTGAACTCACTGGTGCAGCTAAACTATCTCATGTTAGCCAGTGCACTGACTTATCAAAGCACAGTGCTAGTCTGTCCCTCATACCTGCAATGACCTCAGATGACCAAAGTATGTCTAATGTAGACATTATTGCGATATTTCCCAGTGTAATATCGGAAGCCCATAATCAAACACCTAAATGTAATATGTAGGCTCTTAAAACACTATAAACTAAAATTTGTATACCAGTTAAGGTTATCACAGGCGATTTCAATTATCCCGGGATTATAGCGACTGTAAGCATGCAGACTGTGACCTCTTACGTTCACTGATCAAACTTTCAGACTGGGATGAATTCTTCTCATGTTATAGTCTCACAGATGCCATCAACATATTCTATTTGATTGTTAACTCTTGTTTAGGTTCCTGTGCAACAATTGGGACTTACAGGATTAGTAAAGCTTACGAATTGTATATACCAGCAAAATATAGTCATAAACTAAGACACCTACAGAAACGTTATTCTAAGTCGAACGATTTCACGGCAAATGCACAAATAACAATAATCTTCAACCGAATTAACAAGAAACATAGGTTAAAAGCGATGAATGAAGAGCTATTAACACTTAATACTAGTTCAAAAGTGCAAAACATAATTCTCCTTTTCAATAAACGTGCTTAACCAACTCAAAATGATGATATACCATGCATCCTGCGTAATAAGTTTTATATACGACTCCAAAACTATAACAGACCTTTTCCGTGTTAATTTCGCAAAGGTCAAGAAATCCATAAATGACTCTGTTTCAAAAGTTATTTGCGTGACTAGTAACTCAATAAAATTTATCTCCTTCACATGCCCGAAAATTAGTAAGGCTGTAATTAACTTTAAGTTTTGGAGAGGTCACGGAGCAGACGGGATTTCATCATTTCTCTACAAGTATGGTTGTCCAGATATTCCGCTACTTCTAAAAAAGCTGTTTTCTATCTCTATGGAATCAGGTTCTTACCTCGACTTAGATCCTACCAAAAATGGTGAAGTGTTATCTAGTTTACACACGGTAGTAGACTTAGGTACACCTACAACTTCTCGTTTACAGAACAGATAATGAAACGTACTTCCATTGCTTGAATGCCTTATAGGTTACATAACTCGGAACCGTTTTGTCAACGAATCACGTATTTTGATGGATAAAGCTTGTGTTTAACCGCTATCTGAATACTGCGCGTTTATTCTTAGTAGTGTGTGCATAAAGAATAAATTAAAGCTGAAATCAGTGCTGGAACGATTTACTCTTCGTATTCTTGAAACTGATTGCACCTTAATTTATAAATCTAGGTGTCATAAACTTAGGCACGACACTTTATGGAAGAGGAGATTCAAACTAAATCTACAGAATACTTAACAAACTATCCTTTACATCCAACCAAGCGATTCAATATGCTGAAGCTTCACATTACAACATACACTATCCATAAGATAAAGTTTCTATCATAATTTGTTCGCTGCATTGATGTATGCTGCTCCTCTGAAAATGCATTAAATATTCCAACGCCTGTAAGTGTATCTTATTCCACAAGTGTGATTGTAAGAACTTCAAATGTTTAGCAACTTACTTGCTTTCAATTTACACTGAACCTGGCCCTAGCAACCTTAACTTATTTGAATAATATATAACATGAACAGTGGTTAACCTGACAGACATAATTTGGCAATCAATGTTTTGTTGTTTCGTGCTCTCTGTTTTAACTTGACTTTCCCTAGTTGTAGATAATTATTAATCATTCGTCGTGGCCTTGGGAATAACCTTAAACAACACCGCTCATAAATCATCAGGCTATCCACTTAACAAAAAAATAACAATTTCCTTGCTGGATTACCGTGATACATGTCATTAATAAACTCCATTAAACAATTACTGAAATAGTAAACTGAAAACAATCTCCTGTGTCTCATGTTTGTTCTCTACATCTAATGTTGCTTTATAGATCAAATTGATCATGCATGTAAACTGGTGTGAATTGTGCAATTATTATTATGTTTAGAATATATCATTATTTATTTGAATAACAGTCAAATGTTTGTGTCCAGGATATTGAGTAACGTTAAGTTAAACTGTCATAGTGATTGATATGGAACGTGACACAGAATGGGATGTGGAAATTGTCATCAATATGAATGATCACGGTCTCATCATCAATCATTATGAGGTGTATAATTTAGTCGAGTCCGAAAGTATCGTGATTGTTAATGATAGTTTCATGGATTGATAAACTGAAGACTTGAAATCAAGATAATTCAATTCGACCAGTATTACTGGACTAAATTGAATCAACATTGTAGATGAATTTCATAGCTGAATAAAGACCTCCTATATTGTGATGAACAAACTATCTGTTTTCACTTCATTTTGTGTTAGGAAAAGTAGTCACTATATGTGAAATTTTTGTTTTGTGATTAACAGTCATTATAATGACAACTCATATCACGCTCATTATACAAATGAAAATATCATATGGTTTGAGTAATAAGTTAATATCTGATGATAAACAACAAGGAAGTAAAATCATTGATCTTAGGAAAACTAAAACAACGACCGATGTCAACAGACAGATCACACTATCACATAATAGATACTATTCTTATCATCATTGTTTCTTTTTGTAAAATTATTCTTATGTGAATACGCATAATAGATTGAAAGAAGCCAAATAGTATTTGTGATGATTATACGCGATGTTCAAACACATATTGGTGACTGAATCGTCAAGTAACTGTACTCAATGTAGATAGTTTTGAGAGGACGAATGAAGCAGGCGTTCTTTTTTGGTTGAACATATACTGTTCATCGTCAGTCTATCAGTCAGCTTCAGCGTAGAATCAGTCACATTAATGCATCGGTCCAAGTTGCCATACCTCGTTAGCATAACAAAATGAACACCGGATTCATAGAAGTAGTTAATTTAGTGGTGGTAGTATATAAAAGATAGGTTGTATATAAGGATATAGTATATAAAGGAAGAAAGTTATGAAGCAATTTTTATCTCAAGGTTTAAGGGAAGATAAAAAGTGTATACAATTTCGCCATTGTGATCGATTCTGAGCCATGTCACCCATAGTATACAAACATTGGTTAAGATAGTCACGCGGACGCCAACCAGGTAGTCTGCATCTACCAACATGGCTTGGACTTGAAGTCAGTGACTTCAAGCACTGATTCCACGTTTTGGTCAGGCTGCCCCTAACTTTCTTCCAACCATCCCTTACAGTAGTCAGCATAGAGCGTCGTGGTAATCGGTGTTCAGGCATACGTAACACGTGGCCTAACCATCTCAGTCGATGAAGATTCATGACCTCGTCAACTGGTTTATCATCATTTCTTAATACCTTGTGCCTTACCTCACTAATACTTACTCGATGATCCCAGCAGATGCAAGCAATATTTTTAAGGCATCTGTGGTCAAATTCTAGTAACTTGTGAGAATCTTATACTCCTAATCGCCATGTTCCACAGCCGTAAAGTAGAACACAGTGAACTGCTGCACGGTGTACTTGTCCCATAATTGATAGACGGATATCTCGTCTTCGCCATAGTTGACGTAAGTTGGCAAAAGCCAAACGAGCTTTCGGAATCCGTGATGAGATTTCGTCAGAAACCAACCCATTAGAAGTGATCAGACTTTCAAAATGAGTGGAGTTGTCGACGAGTTCAACTACTTCACTCTCTATCCTTACTTCAGGTGTTGATGTAGACCAGTCCTGCAGTAACAACTTACATTTAGATGAGGAGAAACGCATCCCAACACATCCTGGCATTATTACTCAGTTCTAACAGGAGACTCTGCATTTTGTCAGCGTCTTCGCCAAACAGGACTATGTCATCTGCGTATTCTAAGTCGATAAGCGGACCCCCTGGTAGGAAATCGATGCCCGAACTGTCTCGAAGTTAGGCGCCTGCTGCACCTTTTTTCGTGTCCAGAAGCACTCTATTGAAGACGTTTCCTGTTGGTGAAAACAGCGTCATGCCTCTGCTAATCTCACATTTGCTCACATCTCCGTTGTACATTATCTTGATGAAGTATATTTCTCTCCAATCCATTGACACTTGTTGTCCCCTCCGAAATCTTCTTTCATAGAAAGTGAAGCATGTGTGTAATTGCTTTTATGTCTGACCTCAATACTTCAGCTGGTGTATTGCCAAGTCTTGATGATTTGGCACTCTTGATTAGTCTGATAGTCCTCTTGATTTCTTCGATGGTTGATGGAGTGTCATCCAAAGGACATTTTGTGCCTGCTGCTTTGATGTCCAGTGTACTCAATAGGGTTGGTCTATTCAGCAGTTCCTTGAAATATTCTACTCATCTTTTCCTCTGTTCTTGAATCTCCGTGATTGTCTTTCTTTCTTTGTCTTTGACAGGTATCTTCGGGTTACTATATCTCTCTGCTAGTTGATTCGCTGTATCATATGTTTGTTTCATGTTCTATTCTCTTGCAGCTGAAAGCTGATTTGTTCTCTCCCATAAAAGGCTATTGCTGATAGTATCCGGCCAGAGAATGTTGAGATTTTGCTTAGAGAACTGTTTATAAATACGTTTACATTTTTGACGATGGTTGATATAGTTCTCCATACAGTTGGACTGTCTTGACGTTCTTAATGAAGATTCTCTCTTTGTAATGAGTTGACAGTTGTTTTGAGTTCAATATGTTTTTGTATTGTAGAAGTGCGGTCATGGCATTGCTTATATTCGCCTTTAAGTTTGCGTTCGATTCTCCTTGTTCATCGATGCTGCTTCACCAGTATAGAATGTTTCATCCATGTTTTTTCTTCTTTTCGGCTTCAATGCTCCTCTTCAATTGCTTATCAGCTTCTGCTTACTCTGCCTGAGACTTGACTTTCTATGCTCCTGTTCGACTGCGGTTAATTGCTGTTTTCTTGTTCTTCCTTTCTTCAATCTTGTCCAGGGTTCCCATGGAGATTCATTCCTTATTCCGATGCTGCTTTCGACTTAGAACCTCCTGACATGCTGAAGTTATTGCTTCTTGATCCTTTTCAATTTGTCCTCCATCGTAGTTTCTTGTTCCTCCAGTAGATCCTGTAAAGTATGGAACCTGTTGTTGAGAGGTACATTTAGTTCAGCGAATTTGTTAGTTTCTCTTAAGGTAGCTGTATTGAACATTTGTAATTCTGTTTCCCCATTTGTCCAGTGTTTCTCAAGCATCAGTTTCATCTTGACTACTACCAGGTGGTGATCCGAAACTATTTGAGCTCTTTTCCTGATTCTCACATCTTCAATTGTTATTCGGAATTTTTTTTTTGATACAAATATCATCTATCTGTTTGTTTTGTTATGTTATCCGTTGAGATCCCTGTAGCTTTGTGTATGAAAAAATATTGTGCCATCTTTAATAGATTTGTTGAATGCTAATAGATTTCCAAATCTCAAGCCGTTTTCATTTCTCTCTCATAGTCCATATTGTCACATTATATCTTCATATTCGATGTTGCCACTCCGAATTTAGCGTTTTAATGTCTCATCAGGATAATAAGTTCTTTTTTTTGAGCACTTCTCTATGATTGATAACAGCCACGAATTAAACTGATTTTTATTGTCACCTATAACGTCATTGATGGAAGCATAACATTGGATAACATTCATTGTGATCCACTTATTTGTTGTGAATGATGTTTTGATTATTTTTTTTAACACATTTTTTCTTATATATCGTCAAGATGAAACAATTTGGAAAATATACACATTTATAAGTATAAAAATTATAAAGAATAAAACAAATTTTAACTTTTTAAATTATTTTAAATATTTAAAATCAACTGTTTAAATGACTATCTTACAATCAATAAAAAAGGTGTTTATTGAACTTTTTTATTATGATGACTTTTTTGTATGCATAAAATTTTTAAATTGAAAACAGCTGTGAAATTCTAGAAATTACTTTTGATGAGTTGAAAATATGCTGTAATTATACTTTTATTGTTTCCATAAAGTTTAGAGAAAAAGATGGTATAATAAATACATCTTAAAATAAGAAATTAACCTAATACAATTACTAAATTCACTTATCAGAAAATATCAAATTTAGATACTGTATCATAACTTATAGAGATATTTCAGTTTTCGAAAATGTTCAAAATGTTTTTTTTTGTTTATTATAAGAGCTTGATAAAATTAAATCAATTTTTAGGCTTTCTTTATTACTTTGTCTTTTAGCCAACTGAGATAGATATGTATTTCCATTCATATTCTATTTGGCTAATTTAGATTGATAAAATACTATAATTAAAGTTGTAGTGAAAAACAAATGATTTAATTCATTTCTTAAATATTGACAATTCTTGAAATATTTGAATACATGGAACAAAATCAACTAAACGTATCAATTATGGACGTCACTTTTCAGGTATGATAATGTCACTAAAATTACGCTTTGAAATGTTCATCTAAACCTTTTTCTAATTTGATTTGATTGATTTTACTTTTTTACAAGAATAAATTTCAATCAGTGAAATAATTTTAGTCGATAGAAATTCAATAAGCTCAATTCAATAAGCTAAATCTAAGTGTTTGTTTACATTAGTTATCAGAATTTCTTTTGACGGTAGATTTGAGAATTATCTAACAAAATGACCTAGTGCAAAACGATTAAAAACAAAGTTTACAATGATATCTAGTTGTTTAAAAAATTATAAACTAAATTATATAGATATATTAACAGTAATGAATCGTTGTTATGTTATCGTTATATGAGTAATTAAAGCTTTGTATTGTACTAGTCACACACACATACGCTTCAATATACATTGTTATCTATATTTTCACATCTCTTTATTATATATATCATGTCATTGCTAAAATATAAACTGATGTTTTCTATCGTATTTCAATAAGTTTACTTCCAATTTCGATAGTAATAATAATAATGGAGTCAAAATAATATACTCCAGGCCAAGGTCGTTTCAACGAATACGCTTTAGATTAGAAATACTTTAACAACCATAGCAGAACAAGATGAATAACGTATAAATGGAAATAGTTAATTAAATGGTGGTAGCATATAAAAAATAGTTTGTTGTTATACTTGAGGCCGAGTGGATGTCTAGTTGATGTGTGGCTTGATGAGACCGCCAATTAGGGAGCAGCGAATTATCGATTGGAACAGTGACACACGAAACCGTACGAGCAGACTAGAGTGCTAACCGATCCTGCCATCTGCATAGCCCAGCCAGTTAAGCCCAAAACACCAATAACAGCCTCAGTGGTATGAATCATTGTATTTCAAACATACTGAGTTTATATACTAACCAAACAAAACATATCGACCCACAAAATAGATAATAACATTTGTAAAATATTTAGCCGAATGCGGCTGTGAATAGTAATCAATAAACTGATGATAAGTCAAGGATCGTATAATAATAGTTCAAAGGTCAAAATAAAGTTGGTGATAAAAGGAAACCAATATGATAAGGTTAATTACAATAGGAAATATACATATTATGTATGGACAACTTCACTTATCCTGGAAGTCTGATCAGTCCTAATGGGTTAGTGTCTGACGAAATCTCATCACGGATTCAGAAAGCTCGTTTGGCTTTTGAAAACTTACGTCACCTATGACCATTAGGAGTAGAAGATACTCACAAGTTACTAGAATTTGAACACAGATGCCTTAAAAATATTGCTTCCATCTGCTGGGATCACCGGGTAAGTAATAGTGAGGTTAGCAACAGGGTATTAGGAAATGATGGTAAATCAGTTGATGAGGTGATGAATCTTCATCGACTGAGATGGTTAGGCCACGTGTTACGTATGCCTGAACACCGATTACCACGACGCGCAATGTTGACCAGTGTAGGGGATGATTGGAGATGAGTTAGGGGCGGCCTAACCAAAACGTTGAATCAGTGCTTGAATTCACTGACTTCTAGTCCGAGCTATGTTGGCAGATGCAGACTACGTGGTTGGGGTCCGTGTGACTATCCTAACAAATGGTTGCAGACTCTAGGTGACATGGCTCAGAATCGATTAGAATGGCGTAGGTGTATACACTCTCTAACTTCCCTCAAACTTTAAAATTAAAATTGCTTCATAACTTTCTTCCTTCATATACTATATCCTTAAATGCAAAATATATTTTATATACTACCACCACTAAATTAACTACTTCTATGAATCCGGTGTTCATCTTGTTATGCTAACGAGGTATGGCAACTTGGATCGATGCATACGTGTGCGTGATCTCACGTCGAAGCTGACTGACTGCTTGATGATGAACAGTATATGTTCAACCAAAAAAGAACCTCTGCTTCATTCGTCCTCTCAAAACTACCCACATTGAGTACAGTTACTTGACGATCAAGTCATCAATATGTGTTTCAATATCACGTAGAATCACCACAACTAGTATTCGGCTGCTTTCAATCTAATATGCGTATTGACATAAGAAATATTTTTCTAAAAGTAATAATAATGATAAGAATACTGTCTATTATGTGATAGTGTGATCTGTCTGTTAACCTTGGCCGTTGTTTTTGTTGTTGTTCAAATATCATTCATTTTACTTCTGTGTTGTTTATCACCAGATTTTAACTAATTTGCCAAATTACATGATATTTTCTTTTGTGTAATGAGAATGATATGAGCTGTCATTATCATGAGGAATGCCGCTCTCTACTAATAAATTCATATGACTGTTAATCACTGACACATAGAAAACGAGAAAATGAATGAAAATTTCATTTCACATATGGTGACTACTTTTCTTAATACAAAATGAAGTGAAAACAGATAGTTTGTTCATCACAATATAGGAGGTCTTTATTCAGCTGTGAAATTCATCTACAATGTTGATTCAATTTAGTCCAGTAATACTGGTCGAATTGAATTATCTTGATTTCAAGTCTTCAGTTTATCAATCTATGAAACTATCATTACAATCGAGATGCTTTCAGACTCGATTAAATAATACGCCTCATACTGATTGACTATGAGACCGTGATCATTCATATTGATGACAATGTCCACATCCCATTCTATGTCACGTTCTATATCAATCACTGTGATAGATGAACATTACGTTACTCAATATTTTGGACACATACATTTGACTGTTACTCAAATAAATAATAATGATATATTCTAAACATAATAATAATTGCACAATTCACACCAGTTTACATGCATGATCAATTTGATGTATATAGCAACATTGGATGTAGAGATCAAACATGAGACCCAGGAGATTGTTTTCAGTTTACTATTTCAGTAATTGCTTATGTAGTTTATTTTTGACATGTATCACGGTAATCCAATACAGGGAACTTGTTATTTTTTTACTTAAGTGGAAATACTGATGATTTATGAACGGTGTTGTTTAAGGTTATTCCTAAGGCCACGACGAATGATTAATAATTATCTACAACTAGGGAAAGTCAAATTAAAACAGAGAGCACGAAACAACAAAACAATGATAACCAAAATATGTTTGTCAGGTTTAACACTGTTCATGTTAGATATTATTCAAATAAGTAAGGGTGCCAGGGACAGTGTTAATGTAAACTGACAGCAGGTAAGTGGTTAAACATTTAAAGTTCCTATAATCTCACTTGTGGAGTAAGAGTCTATTTTTGGCATAGAATATTTAATGCATTTTCAGAGGAGCAGCATGCATCAATGCAGCGAACAAACAATGGGAATGATGGATGTATCACGGAAACATATCCATACACATGTAGCTGTAATAAGCTCCAGCTGCCATTTTGAGCAACACTGTGCAATCTCGTTAAGCTCCATGCTGATGCAATTTTGAATAATGCTCAGCTCATGTGAAGAAAATGGATACAATACTTTAAGACAATCTGCATACAAAAGAAACTTACACACACAATAACACTCGCAAATATCATTGATAATAACTAAAAATCGAAAGGACCTAAAACACTACCCTGTATTACACCACTTCTAACACGGACGGCGTTCGACAATGAAGAGTTCATTTAAACTATTTGCTATCGATTGCTGAGGAAGGAACTAAACCAGGCTAGAAACGGGTTTAGGACCCCATAAGATGCGAGTATACCTGTGGGAAGTTGGTGTTTGACCATGTCCAAGGCTTTAGAAATGACCAGGTATAGCACTAATACTAGATATTCTTGGCTACGAAGAGTATAGACTGAATTAAATAAGTCAAAGTGACATGTCATTCAAGATCGATTTTTAAGAAATCCATGTTGGATATCATTGATAAATTTTTCACTTATAATTTTTTCCATAATCCTAGAGATAACTGGAGTAATATTTATCGGCCGATAATTGTTCATGTCAGTCTTATCTCCACATTTGTAACGTGGTATGATGTACGCGGTTTTCCAACAGTCAGGGTAAGAAGCTAACTCCACGGAGACAGTAAACAGCTTTAGGAGAAGAAGAGGAAAATCTGGACCACCGTACTTGTAGAGAAATGATGAAATCCCGTCTGCTCCGTGACCTCTTCAAACCTTAAGGTTATTTAAAGCCTTACTAATTTTCGAGCATGTGAAGGAGATAAATTTCATTGAGTTACTAGTCACGCAAATAACTCTTGAAACAGAGCCATTTATGGATACTTTGACACTTGCAAAATTAACACGTTAAAGGTCTGCTATAATTTTAGAGTCGTATGTGAAACTGTTGTTATGCAGGATGCATGGTATGTCAATATTTTGAGTTGGTTAAGCACGTTTATTGAAAAGAAGAATTATGTTTTGCACTTTTGAACTAGTATTAAGTATTAATAGCTCTTCATTCTTAGCTTTTAACCTAAGTTTCTCTTTAGTCTGGTTAAAAATTATTGTTATGTGTGCGACTGCCGTGAAATCGTTTGTATTAAAATAACGTTTCTGTAGGCGTTTCAGTTTACTACGATATTTAGCCGGTAAATATAAATCGTAAGGTTTACTAAACTTGTATATTCTAATTGGTGCACAGGAATCTAGACAAGAGTTAACAATCAAAAAGAACATGTTGATGGCATCTGTGAGACTATTACATGAGAAGAATTCATCCCAGTCTGAGAGTTTGGTCAGTGAGCACAACAGGTCCCAGTCTGCATGCTTATAGTCTCTATATTGTCAGGGTTTTGAATTAGTCAGATATAGGCGGGATAGATAGGGAGAGCACAAGCTACTATCTTACGGTCACTACTTTCAAATCCGTTGTATACTTGTACAGATACTAGGATGACATTTCTACCAAATATGAGATCAAGTGTATTTTCACCACTTGTTGGGGTACGAACACACTGTGACCGGCAGTGCAGCTTAAGCATTGACGAAAATTCATCACTAAGTGACTGACAGCTACCGGTACTCCAGTTAATCCCAGGATAATTGAAGTCGCCTGTGATAACCGTAACTGGTATAGAATTTTTAGTTTTTAGTGTTTTTAAGAGCCTTAACATTAGAATTAGGTGTTTGAATATGGGCTTCAGATATTACACTGGAAAACATCGCAGTAGTGGGGCAACGGGGTTTGTTGTGACCTCAACAATGTTATTTTCGTTTAAGGTACGCTTTTGCATTAGCCTTTGGTTGGTGGTTTTATCTGAGACTATACGAGCGTTTTTAAACTGTTTGAATTCTTTCAACTGTTCAGCTATTAAATGGGAATGGAATCTAAACAAGATATGGAACAAATATCTCTGGTGCTTTTTATTAAGTCGAATATATTGACATGGACTGCCTTGGGGGTTAGTTGCCTTCAGTATCGAATTCCTTACACATTTATTGGCGACTTTTTCAGGTATATTATAGAGCATCACATTATTTCAAAAGATTGTTCATTTAGTAACTTCACTAGCGATAAAATCGATAAGAGATCCTACCTTGATCGTGTCTTGAAGTTCCACAGTAACCACATCCTTTGACAACAGCAGTTTAAGGAGTGATGGTGTCTTTGACTCTTGCTCAATATCATCGTGCTTTAATAAAGAGCCCGCAAGTGACCCCACTTTAGAACGCATATCGCCTAAGTGCTTAAAGATACTGTTTTATTCAATCTAAATATGATGGATACTTTTTTAATGTTGAGTCAGAACTCATTATTAAGTTGGAGACTAAGTCATCCAGCAGCAGGTGTGTTATACGTTCACTCCTACTACTATCTGATTCAAAAGTTGCAGAGCATGGGGTGTAGGTTACAACATAATTGTTATTATTTGAATAAATAGGAATTTTCTTGGCTTGTTTATTGTTCAGTCAACCCATTTTACTTGAAGGGCTAATTGAAATGCTATTATTGAGTTATAAATTACGGTTCAACGATATAATACACTTTAAAAAATGAATATCGTGTAATCGTAACGCAGGCTTCAAACGTAACGCCTAATGCATTGAATATTGAAGACAGTTCGATATCGTGATCAGGTGAACGTCATCAGATTTTACTGGAGATCGAGCACAATAATAATCATCCTTCGGTTTTCAAATTCGTATAACTTTTGCGACAGAATTAAAATGGATTTTCTAGTCATTAAGGATTCGTAGATGAATATTTATTTAGTCTTCCCGCTATGCCTGAATCAACAACTTCAAATACATATATTACGTTGATATTAATGAGGAGATATTTCGATTCAGTTAGAGAATGTTTGGTGTCTTTAGTCTGTCGACAGTAATCGGTGAAGCTGGGTTTCATGGTGGTTGTTACAGGTTAGTGAAGTGTAGCCTCACTTCTGGAGAAACTACGTCTCTTCATGTGGTTCAAATTCATATCACTCAACTTTGCTGTGTGAGAATTAACTTCCACGTCACGCGATCACGCTGACATTCTAAAGAAAATTTTCAAGAATAATGAAATTCAATAAATAGGAATAACATATTTGTAAAATCTCAGCGAATGAAATTGTAGTAAATCCAACGTTTCGCTTGGCAATCTGGTTTAAGCTTTTTCTTGCATAACACCAGTCTTTACCTCGAATGCGTCGGTGAGTCGTACTCCATGAACAATTTGGCAGTGTAATCCATCAGAGGAATCCCGCATGATATTGACTATGTTCTCAGTCACGTCATAGTGTCGAAGAAGCCTTCATGGTGTTGAAATGTCGCCGCTATCAAATACTTTCTCGTAGTCAGCGAAGTTGATGTGGAGTGATGGATTTCGTTCATTTGATTGTTCCACAACGATCCGTAGAGTTGCGATTTGGTCTGTACAATATCGATCCTTACGAAACCAGCCTGTTGATCTCAAAGTTGAACGTCTACGTCCTTCTTCCCGATCTCTTGGTACTTGTTCTTCATCCCAAATCTTAATGAAGGGAAAGTGGAGTATCTTTGCAGTTGCTGCTACATCTGCTTTCAGTGCCTCAGCTGGAATGCTGTCTGGTTCCGCTGCTTTGCTGCTATTGATTTGTCTGATGACCATGCTGATTCCTTCAATTGTTAGTGAGCCAACATCGATTGGGATGTCCGTGGGTGCTGCTTCGATGTTGGGTGGATTCAGTGGAGCTGGTCGATTCCAGAGTTGTTTGAAGTGTTCTACCCACCTTTTTGGTTGTCCTTCAATGTTGGTGATTACCTTGCCTTCCTTAATTTTCACTGATCGTTCTGGTTTACAGTGATTTGCAGCGAGTTTCTTTGTTGTATTGTACAGCATGTTTCATGTTTGCTTCTCTCGCTGCCTTTTCCACCGACACTGCGAAATCTTCCACATATTTACGCTTGTCGGTTTTCCTGCTCCTCTTCACTTGCTTGCTTAGTTCTGTGTATTCGGCTTGAACCTTGGCTTTTTCTGCTCTTGTTCGGCTGGTATTGATTGCTGCCTTCTTGTTTCTCCTTTCTTCAGTATTATCTAGTGTACCAACAATTAGCCATTCCTTATGGTGGTCTTTCTTGTGGCCCAAAACCTTCTAACATGTTGAAATGATTGCTACATTGATCTTTTTTTCACTCACTCTCCATAGTGGTTCCCTCTCAGGCCTGGAACCTGTTGCTGAAGAATATTTTGAATCTGTTTGGTTTGTATACCGAAAAAAGCCGTAATAATTATTCGTACTTCCTAAGTTTTAATTTCATCTTGGTGACCATCAAATGATGATGCGATTGTATATCAGCTCTTCCCCTGGTTCGCACATCCTCCATCGTTCTCATGAACGTTTTGTTGGTACAGATGTGGTCCATTTGGTTCTGTACAGTGTGGTTCGATGAAGTCAATGTGGTTATGTAAATGCGTTTGTGTGGAAATATAGTGCTGCCCATGACCAGTTTATTGAAGGCTCAATGGTTTGCAAATCTCTCACCATTTTCGAAGGAACTCGGCTTTCATCATGAGATGTCATAGGTATTCCGTCAACTACCTAGGCAGAATTTATATTTTTTGAATATTTTTTTCTGGTTAGCATTTTTTAGCGAGTTACTTATCTACCGGATGGGGTCGCTAATCATATGCCCAACCCTCCTCCTATACTCGGGCTTGGAACCGGCAAAAACCCCTTGAGGAGCTAGTGGCGAAGTTAGGTACCTGGCAGTACTGCTAAAGATAATGCGTATATCATACCACGTGACAAATCGAGAGATATGTTGACATGATCAATGATGGGCCCATGAATATAACTCCAGTTATCTGTAGGATTCTGTAAAAAATTATTAGTGATGAACTCTCCAACTATTTACCAACTGAAAATGGTTCTCAACATGAATTGTTTTAAACATCCATCGTAAATTGCATGCTCCTTTGACTTCTTTGAATCAGTCTTTCCTCAATGTCACCAAGGAAATGTAGTCTAAGTGTTATATGCGATGTTTTTAAAGCTTTCGTCATGATTAGCCACCAACTTGATATAAATTAACAGTCAAATCACGGGGTCCTAAATACTCTGTCCAATTGCATTCATTCTTTTCTTAGCCATCGACATCAATTAAGTAAAATTAACTCTTTCTTGACGTACGCTGTCCTTGTTAGAATTGGCTGACCCAATCTAAACTATCTTTCTATATGAATTACTTTACCTGTAAATTTTAGTGACTGTAGAGTATTCAGCCAAATTCTATCTGCAAGATATAATAGCTCTCATCCTTCGTTCGCTGCATTGGTGCATACGGCTCCTGTGAAAATGCAATTAATATTCTGTCACCTGTAAGTGTATCTTAATCCTCAAATTATGTTATAGGAAGCCTAAATGTTTGACCATTATTGTTAGAAAATACAATGAGTGAAAATACATACCCTTATGTCAACACTGTCTCTGTCAGCCCATACCAGTTTCATTCATATCTAGCATAAATAATATATATCACTGCGTCACATGACACATGACACCTGACTGACATATTTTAGTGGTTATTGATCTGTTGTTCCATGATGTCTTCTTGTGCTTAATTTTCTCTGGTTGTAGATGGTCATAATACTAACATTATCGTTCGAAAAATGACTTCAAATGAACCGTTTATAAATCAAGAGAACGTCCACATACGAAGAAATAAGTCCCCGGTTGATGAATTTCATTATCGTCATGCATCTCGTAAATGTACTACCTACAGAATTTTTGAACTCGTCAACTCAAAACAATGTTGTATCACATGTTTGTTCCCTTCATTAAATGAGAGGTGATATGAGTTCTTCCGGTGGTTTCGCCCGAAGTAACTCTTAAGACTTAGTTATCGGGATATATGTGAAAATGTTGCTTCTTGTCACACAAGGTTACACAAATTTATCCGGCGCGCGACCAATGTTTGATCATGATTTAACAAATTTGACTACGGTGCAATCTGACTGTATGAATCGATCATACAATGTGGTCAATTCACACAAACTACAGAACAATTAGTAATTTGTGGATGAATGTAGTGATTAATATTTACGATTCACTCATTACAAACAGAGATGGTGAATATCATACTTATCTGGTAATCTATGCATTTTATTATATCTCATAGATTGAACTGTTATACCAACTACATTCTAACATGTTTTCCATGTTCTAATATAAGATTGTTGGAGTTAGTCAAAAGTAAGATCCAGACATAAGTTTCAACTAATTAGCCTACATCACCAAGCCAAACAATGTGACTTTGCTATTCCAACACAAATATAGGTGAAGGTATACGGAATGCTGCAGGAGGATTCTTTGAACCGACCTCAACAATCTGACATTATTAAGCATGATTTCTTTTTATTTCCTCGAAATAATTAGTTAGAAGAAGTACACATAGGCTCAACTTAGCGTCAAAAATTTACTCTGAAGAGTTTCAGTTGTGTTTTCCATAAAAGAAGCTGACGTGATCACGTAGACTCACCTATTCACCTTATCCTCCTGAAGAACGTAATTCTCTCCATTTCTCGATTAATTCACACTTGTCTACAGCACCGAATGGTATCTTGATTTGTTTAAACTGATCATAAATGCATATTAGATCGAAATCATAAACAGTAAAGGAAGTAGGTTTTGAACTGATTTCAGCATAGGAAATCTACGAAAGGATGAATGTAATAAACGAAGTTCTTCCAGTCAAGCACGAGTGTATGCAAAATCATGTGGATAATATTAACGGAGGGATTATTTTGATAGCGATTTAGTAAGGGAAGTTGATATTGCGTCTATTGGTTACTTTGAGCCACATTTTTTTACATCATGACCCGGTTTGTTAGTCAAACATTTTTGTTCATTCCAGTCAATACCAAATGATATAACTGGAGGTTTGTTGTTAATATCCACTGCTAACCAACATTTGTGTATTTGTTAATCAAGAATGTGTCCACTTTGAACATTGTGGTTCTTCATGAAATTTACATACTTTGTTTTATATGTATTCACTGTTGAGTCTTTCTGTTTGCGAAAACTGGTATAAGGTGATTATTTCGGCTTTTGAGTAATGGTACTTTCAAAGTGTTATATAATTTGGATGTTGAATAATGAAACTTAATGTGTATGATGAAGAAAGTTCTGATTTCAGCCTGTTGATTTCATGACGGTTTACCTACTTTCCAAAGAACATTTTGATGAGTTTGTATCAGTCGACATTCTTACACAGAACGGATATGAGATAAGTGCATTTCACGCTTTCTTTGTTGAGAATGTTGCAGCGACTTTTGGTCTACGTGTAACGCATATTCAAAAATCCTCATTTAATGAACCGTTTGATTTACTGTAGTCAGGATGTGAACCTAAACGGAAAAGTTATTCTACTTGTTCATCGAAACTCCGTTTTGATAATATTATCATATTGTCATTAATCCATACTTGTCACAGAACCTGACCTGAATGGTCATTCTGCAAATGAATTTCAGCTGCAGCAAGATGGTCAAGTTCACTTTAAGTCCAATCACTCATCATTGATTTAGTAATTTAATTCTGAGTTCAATGTTGATTGCGAATTGTACATAAGGTTTTTTCAGACTTAGCTTTCTTTGAAAAATTGTTGCTCAATTCATATTCACATTGATCGTTGTCCATATGAAGAATGGTTATTCTGCTAATGTTTCCGATTCTTTTCCATTTTAACAAAGTATCCACTGTGGTTTGGCTAATTTTTCCGTTACATTTTCAAATTGTATTTGATCTGTTGATCAAATGCTTGATTCACCTCTGTAACTTTTAGTGCTAATTTATACATACTAACTTCCTTACATCTCCCTGTTACTCCTAGTGTGGAAGCATTAGCTTCCCTTCAGGATTGTCATTCGAACTCTGTTCTAGGCAATATATTTCAGTTAAATACTCATACTTTAATCTGATTGAACGCTATACTCGGATGCTAAGCTAGTCTCCTGACCCCTAAGGTAAATGTATACATTGAACTGACTACGTTGGAATAGGCGCAGACAATATAGAGGTTTCATAGTATTTTTGGAAGTTATTGGGTTTTTGCTGAAAATTCTAGAATACTACTGAACATAGTAGCAGCGTTGTAATCAGCCAATCAGAACCTCTACATGCGACATTTATTTTTCGTGATATTTCCAGCATATTATTAATGAAACGCTGGTTGGATAAAATTCCTCCTAATGTTTCCTGAGCTTGTCATGTATATTGCGAGAAATTTTCGGGATTGCTCCAACAAATACGAAGTGATATTCCTTCTCTCGATGTCACTTTGACAACAGCCTGATATTTGAGCTAGGGTATTACATCAATAGCAATTGCTGTCCAAAGTAACATTGACCAATTTTTATCAAGGTATTTATTTCTCAACTTTCTGTGAGATTGACCTGTACAATCCTATAGTGAACCATTAAAAAATTCTTTTCTTTAGTATCAGTATTGATTCCTGATATTTCTGAAACTCATTAGAAAAAGATGCACTATAAGTACTAGTGATTTTTGTTGCTAATCCACATATCGTTTGTACATATATGTGCCCTATATCTCACTTATCTAAACAATGATGTTTATTCGAATTCAGAAAACATAGGACATCTGTGTCAATCAGAGAAGTTCAACGTCCATCGAAAACAGTCTAAGGGGTCTATTCACAGATGTAGTGGTCTTTCATATGTAGCATTTAAAAAGCGACCACATAAATAACAGAAAAAGAAATGATACTGTTAATTGAAACCAAGAAATAAAACCTCAGACGGTGTGTATAATTAAATAAGATAGATTGTTTATTAGAGCACTGAATCATTCGTTATACAAAACGAATCTTACAATCGTTTGAAAATAGATCAAAATACTATGCAGTGAAGAGCAGTTTGGTGTTTTTGTACAGAAAAAGCGTAGGCAGATGTTTAAAAGACCAGAGTCAATGAATTCCGGCTTGCATATCAAATCAAGGAAACGGGCTAATGACGACAGTTGAGCTTTTCAATGTCTTCATCATGATTTGCAATCAATAAGTCGTTCACAATGACAAAAACCGTTCAGTGTTTCTACAGGATCACAACTAGTGATAATTATCAATATCTCATGTTGTGAAAATAAAATAGGAAATTCACTTTTATTTTGAATAACTCAATCAACAAACTGACGTCTACTGTTCGAGATATAGGCTACCCATTGCCACACCTCATTTGTTAATTGTACTTGTTAATTAACTATAATAGTTAGTAGGGGATATGGCTTATGTTTATCAAAACTTGTCGGTAAGATATTGATGATTATTTAGTGAAATCATTGGTGGACCGAGTTCTCCTCAATGTAGTTATAAAAAGACATTTATAGGTGATCATAGTCTATTGTGCAAATTGTTGACGCTGACCATCTAACATCACGAAACAACAAAATACTGAGTAGTTGTTTTTTTCTATGAAACAGTTGCTTAGCAATACGCTTCTACAATTCAACTATGGATTGAATTGGGAAGATTCAGAACTTTGATCGAGAATTCAACATCTTAAACATTGAGTTTGAATGAATCGAATAGCTTACACTCTTAAATCTGAGATATCATTCATTGAGATTGATGATAAACGTCATATGTCGGTTATGATTGAACACTGTTTCGATCATTGCTTTTCATTAGAACTCTGTGAATAATTGCCACCTAATGTAACTCACTATTAGGGCACTTCATGATTGAGATTCTGTAGGCTTTCTTATTTTCAAACGGTTATAAATTTTCTTACTGGCAATTTCACTCATTCTGCATTACAGAGTACAAATTGTCACAAACGGGAATAGGGATAAATTCATGAACTGATAGTTTGTATAATGATCATTGTTTAGGTTAAGTAATAATGTAATGTCAATCAGTATGTAGATTTCGATATCATGTTGTTAAACAATGGAATATATTGTGAATTATCACGAACAAATAATAGCCAATCACTTAGAATAGATGGTGGAGAGAGTGTAAATTGTCAATCAAATATTACATTTCGATGGATGTTTTTCGATTGAGTGGGTCATTGATCACTGCTTATCAGTGTGAACAGAATGTGACTGGTTAGTTATTGCTCTTCCACAGGATTAAACAATAAATTATTCCGAATTCGGTTTGTGGTTGTTAATTGAAGAGGTATCTTTAATAGAAAAAATTATTGAACATTTCATCTGCAGACTAACCGGGCGTCTTTTCTATTTGTATTCCTATTTTGTTGATAAAGGTATCTATCGGTTTATTGACATGAATATGACAGTAGAAATGAATAGAACATTCCACCTTCTTTATATATTCGCAAAAGCTTTTGCTTGAAAGGAATAATGACGTAAAGCAGCTTAATATTTTGTAGACACACAGGTCATTATATGGGCAAATCTGAGTTATTTAACACGTCGTCCAAGAAGCGATTGTGATGGGAGATCAAATAACTTAGTCATTGAAGATAAGATGTTTTGTATTGATTTGAGTATTCTCATTGTGTATGTCATGAACTTCAACCAGTCAGACTCTATCGAGTAAAGAGATTTTGATCGCAACTGATCAACAAACGTGTACCTACCTAGAGACCTATTGAGTGAGTGTTTCGGAAATTATAATTTATTGGCATTGGCGTTGTGTTGGAGTTTCAGCAAAAACAAACAATGCATTTGTCCAACGGAAAGATATATCTGTTTACCAACAAAAACAATCTGGAACTCTTTGACCAGTCTTCTCAATATTTATTGAATGTATTAACAGATTTTATGGACCCGGGATGTGACTGAGGTCAGATCAGACAAGTGATCGTTATTGTATGATTGCTATCGAAATATATATTTCGGCTATCTACGTACAAAATTATCAACATATTCCACGTTGGTGAATAACGGAATTAAATGGATGAAAAACGAGATTAAATCTCAAATACCTATATATTGTACAGTCTTTGAGCAAAACAAACGAAGAGAAGTGAATGAAGCGATACAGAAGGGGAAATGTCAATCAATTGTTCAAGACTTGAATGTTTCTTCTTTTCCACATCAATCACTCTCTCTTCTTGTTCTCATCATCTTTTTTTTCGATCTTCTTAACCCTCTGGCATCAAGCATTTCACTTTCGATTCATGATAAATACTACTTATATTTATTGACATCAGTGGACACGTTTCATCGCTGAAGTTCGATGATTTATACGCTAAATTATGTACTGAGCTTGAATTGAGAATGGTCAGTTTATCAGCTGCTATGATCCCTTGATTGTTATTAGGATTCTGAATAAGAATATTTAGTGGTTTTCACATCATAATAATCCACTTAATAATTATTGAATATATATAGATGGAAATTTTTAATCTTTCATGTGAGTACTAACATCTGGTTAAGTAATATCTGATTGTATTCCAACCACATTAGTTTCAATGGACTAACCTATCTGAAGGCGCTCGATCATGCATCCGAACAAGATCACGAGTGGGAACGCCATGTTCAACGTCTCCTAAGGACACCAGCAAGCGTAGATCAGTCGATTCTCGTTATATTTATAGCCTGGTAAATATATCTCCGAACAAACCCGATTCAGACTTTTAATTTTACTAGGTGAACACGATTTACGGTAAAAGGGAAAGCATATCAAACTCCAAATAACTATGGCATCTTCAATGCATTTGGAGTTGTTGGGACAGTCATAGTTGACAGACTAGTTCAATATTCATCCAAGATTACCTCCTCATGGATAAATTTATTTCCATTCTCCTGCAAATACATACTACTCGTTATTTTTTGCATCAGTAACACTCACAAACACAAACGACTAAAATGAAATGGGGTTGTGAATACAAATATATATTGAGTCACAATAACCAACAACCTTCAAGTGTATCAAGTAATAATTTATAAATGTGATTTGAATTCATTTAACATTTCCGATTACTGTCAGTTGACATGTTTTGGAAGCCATTCTTCAGCACTGTTCGTTGCATTATATTCAACTCATCATCAGTTATGTCATCAGTTTATATTCGTCTTGCTATTGAGGGTGGGGAATGAGATAAATTGTTTTTTGAATTCAGAGCAGTGAATTCTGCAAAATGTTACTTAGACCATTCAATTTGATATCAATTGACCCACAACTCAATAAGCTTGGTCAAATTTGCTAATCTTTGAAACCCTCATATTTTACTACAGAATAATACATGCCTAATAAATCACCTGTCACTAAGTTTGTGCAGCTTCACAAATTCGCTATTGTCAAGAAGAAACTTTTCTTCACTGAAAAGTTGACATTCAATTTATTCGACGAAATGATTTCGTCCGATTTTCTTCACAATCATGATTAACTTTATTATCGTCTATTCAGTTTCTTCTTTTATTCAATCACCTAAATGTCCATACAGCAGTGCCCATTACTTTGAATGGTCAAATAGGACAAAGCAGAAAACTTAAATCAATCTGATTCGAAATGGGTCTTGTTATGTCATTGTCAAATCATATGTGACAAAGTAATTTAATGTGAGTCTTCACCACGTTTGTTCGTTTTGTGTTTGTGCTAGTGGTTCCGTGAAATGTGGCATATGTAAAATGAAGGAGGGTAATGGGAAGTTGATTGTGCATGTTTGTATGTGTTGATTATATGATAAATAGAGAGGCACATGTGGTTGTTTGTGGATCTCAGCATTGTTTTGACCAATTCATTCAAACAGTTAAAGTAACGTTTACAGATGTACGAAATCAGCTAACGAGAAAATAGAAAATGAACACGTCATTGTACGCCATAGCACCTAACATCCACTAGGGTTTGCATAAATTTTATTTCGTTGAAATTTTTAATAGATTGATTTCACAGCGGTTATCGTTTGATCAAGGATAATGACTTATGAAAACAACCATAAAATTACATTTTCACATATAATTTGACTTTGACATAATAAGACCCATTTCGAATCAGATTGATTTAAGTTTTCTGCTTTGTCCTATTTGACCATTCAAAGTAATGGGCACTGCTGTATGGACATTTAGGTGATTGAATAAAAGAAGAAACTGAATAGACGATAATAAAGTTAATCATGATTGTGAAGAAAATCGGACGAAATCATTTCGTCGAATAAATTGAATGTCAACTTTTCAGTGAAGAAAAGTTTCTTCTTGACAATAGCGAATTTGTGAAGCTGTTCAATCGTATTGGTAGGTTATTTATGATCAGAATGAACTTCCACTGAAACGTCCTAATTCGTTTTTCTCCTAACTGGTGCTGTTGAGAGAGATATTGATGCGATTTTTCTATTCTACTATGCTTATCGTTGACTGTTCGTTCCGTTATTTGTTTGTATTTCGCCTTCTCCGTTGTTGTCAACTGATCACACATCTTTCACATCTCCAATTAACCGAAGACAATAATGCGCGATGGAAGAGATATATATGATTTAAATGATTCAGAAGATTACATTATGCGAAAGAAACGCATTGTCATTGATGAACAGTAATTGTTTCATCTGAGCACATTATGTGCTCCTTTAGTCGTATCAGAACTCTTTACACTGAGGTCTGTTATATCGACTATTTAGTCAGGAATGAGTGCTTGAATAGAACGTATAATCATTGCACCTATTTGAGGTTTGCTAATATGATATAGATTTTTGCATAAGTAACATTTTTCTAAAAGTAACAATAATGATAATTATAGTGAACATTAGCTGAGAGTGTGATTTCAAAAACATCTTGTGATTGACCTTAGCTGTTGTTTTGTAGAAAAATCAATGAATATACATTCTTGTTGTTTATTAGCACATTCTTTCTGATCAATCAATGATATTGTACTCTCTTTTTCGTGTAGTCAGCCTAATATGAATCTGAAGATAAACAATATCGCTCTCTAATAATGTGTTCATATGACTGACAGTCACCTACGGACATGGAAATATGTGAGCGAAGTGAATATTTCTTTTCGTGAGAGAAATTGAAGGGTTAGCAGAAAAATTGTCCGTCTTTTAGTCGAAGGCCTCGCTTCAGTCATATATCAATATCATAAGTTAGTCTATCAAGTACTACATCACCAGCTACATCACCCTTGAATTGAAGTTTCTGGAAGAGAAGGTTGATTATTAGCTTTTAGTATCGATATTTTCTTGTTTGCTACACGCAGTGAAGAGAACGTTTAATTCAGCCGACCTCAGTACATCGTACTCGACTCGATCTATGTTGATTCTTGGACTCAGGGATATGTTACCTGGTTATGACACTTCTATGCTTATCTACAAATTCAGCTGCTCCTGTGGAGAAAGGTATATTAGGTAGACTACCAAAAAACTGAATCAAAGAGTTAGTGCACATCTTCTTTTGTAGTTAAGATTAAATACTATCACGGCGATGTGGAGTGCAGTTCTTTCACACTTGACCGATAGCGGCCAAATAGTTGACTGAAACAAATCAAATAAAGTTATTTATCGCAGTCTTACTAGTTTTCCTTATGTGGTTTGATCACGTCTCTTACACATGGTAGTTGCTTTATGAATTTGAGCCAATAATCCAAGCCTTTGCGTTTATAAGAAAATTTGTAACACTCTTATCTCTCACTTGGCCTCAATAAATAATTTTTATTGTCCATACTCTCCATTTGTTTACTTTTCTTCATCCGTTCCTACCAATTATTCACTCTATAATACTTTTTTTCAAATCTATGTTTCACGATCCAATTATCTGAACATTCCTTACTGCATAATATTAGATTTTTTTTGAATCATTGACCAATTTCTCATTATGTAGCGTTCAGTGTTACCAGATATCAGAATACATAGTTAAGAACTGGAAAATCTGATTTCAAGCTCATTTGCTCCCAAAGGCCTGTGAATTTAGTAATCACATTGAAATATCTAATCATGATATAGATACCTTGTGAATGTTGATTTATGGAACATTTCAGACTGATTTCATGTGATATAACTGAAGAACAATTGAACCTTTTAAATTTCAAGCTATTATTGAAACGTGTTCCAATAATAAAATCATTGAAGAAACTTTATATGGAGTTGTGGTCCTACTTATTTGCAGATGCATGAATAAAGTAGATTATCTGGAATGACTACTCACATACATAAATATATACAACTCTTGAACTAAATTTATTGAGGTTCATTTAGCTATTCACGCGATTACTACAGACGAGTTTTGAGATCGAACTACAGTACTCATTCATAAATCACGGGATATCTGTATTTTCAAGTTCCTCAACTTATTGACCGAAGCGAGGGAGTTGATTTTGAATTTTTGTGAGTGATGCCTGTAAGATCTATTTTGAATTTTTCATGTGTGAAAATCAATCCATGCATACGTTTGCAACTTATTCTTAATGGGTTCTTCACTTGTTCATTATTTTTAATTTTTTTGATGCCTTTGAGATTTTAATGTTTCATTTCATAATAGTTTTCTCACTGGTTTTCTATGTTTCTTATAAAACTGTATCTATGTTTTCCTAATTGATATTTTGTCCATATTGATTGTTTCCCATTTGAATGTGTTGCTAGATTTGACTGTGATCGTGCATATTGGTTTTAGATTGAAGCACTTTCCCAGAATTTTAAACAATTTGTGTTATAAAGCAACAAACAATCAATTGATCTATCCAGAAACTATAGAATAAAACTTATTGTTTTGAGCGTTCAGTAATTTTCTTATATTTCTTATAACTTTGCTATTTATTGTAATTCAGATCTATTATTGTGGGAACAGTTATCAGTTGAATAACTTAGTGGCAATACTTGTTTAGGTAAAATTTTAGATTTGTATTTATGATGAAATTTAGAATCGTTGTCAGCCTAATC
Organism: Schistosoma mansoni; assembly: GCF_000237925.1. Classification (NCBI taxonomy): domain Eukaryota; kingdom Metazoa; phylum Platyhelminthes; class Trematoda; order Strigeidida; family Schistosomatidae; genus Schistosoma; species Schistosoma mansoni. Next base: position 15,713 of record NW_017386145.1, on the reverse strand, counting down.
ACCTTGTTCTGATTTTGATTGTAGTGCACGAGTATCTTCATTTTGACCCGACAGTTATCCTTCACTCAAACGTAGTTTGGATTTTATAATGCTACACACAGTATGAAATTACTAAATTTGAATAGACCTTGTAATTAGTTTGAAAGTACTGTGATTTTTTTCATTTTAAAGTAACATTTCTTCACCTGTCATGAATAATGATGGTATTTAACTGGTATAACATGATCATTAGACGTAATATATTTATATGTTTACGGGAGTGAGAATGATTTCGGGAACAAAAAACTGACTCAGTGAAATATATCTATAGCACTACGAAACTACTGCTCTAAAACGGTATGTCTCGATCTGAATATACTATCATATCTGTATGTCTACGATAACGATATTTTCAGAGAAAGCTATTAAAAATTTTATGCAGTAAAAAATCACCATCTTCTCTGTGGTCTACATCTTCAGATTATTTGTGTATTTGTGCAGATAGTGGAATGATACTTTGACAAAAAACTAGATCAAGTTACCTAATAATTAATGTGGAGTGTTTGAATTCACTGTGACTAGCAGAGAGCCTATTTTTAATCAAATTTCATCATATGATGTGCTTTTGAAGATAATTTGTTTTCATAAGAGTGGTTCAAATCATATCTGAAAAAGACAATAACGTCTCTGTCGATGTAATTTGTTAGTTTGCATTAGATATCAAAATGTTCCGAACTCTGCTCTGAACACTTTTTGGCTGAAGAAGAACCAGTGATTTTTGTGTTACGGCAAACTGGAATGTGAGGGATTGAGTTGTTTCCATGCATTTTACAGGTATCTGGGATAAATATCTGCTAGTTGTGATGAAACAGAAAATGTTGTACGACCTGAGAGTCTTCTTGTTGTACATATTTGCTTGAGAGGAGAGTAATGTTATCACAAGTAGCAGATGACTTATAAAATAATTATGGATTCAATCGTGAAATCATAACAATATGGTGATCAACCTGGTCTTTTCGTCCCATCTGCTTACATCAGGGTTATGGTGGACGTGTTTTCTGACCGTTAAATGAATTCAATTCAGTTGGTTAAACAATGTTCTTCAGACAAGTCGCCTATTATCTGTAGTCATAGATGGCCCGAAAAATGAGTGAACTAACCAATTTTGTTTGTCCCCTCGACATATGTATACATAAGCACATATTTGCAATATCAGATACATTCCAGAGGAGTCCTTTTATTACTGTTAATTTCTATCCATAGCTAATATTTAACTATAAGTGACACTCTGTCAACAAGAACTTCCTTACATCTTTGATATTATATGACATTGATTACACTGGAAAAAAGTAAATCCAATTTTCTTGCAAAACTCATTTACAGCTATTTATAAAAACCTAATTGATCGTCTGAAAGATCGAGACAATCTCCAGTAGCAAAGTGTAACGACGTTAAATCACTTCAGTATAATGAAGGTGACCAAAAATATGTTCAGTATCGACTTCAGAGTGTGTGTGCCTCGTAAAACTGGAATTTGATGTGCAACGCTGCAATCTTATCTCAAGAAAACAATTGTCGCATGTAGTCATAAAATCTTTATACAAACCGTAAGGCTATTGTGTAATGCTGATGAATAAAGAACTTCTGGTTAAGGTCATTTTAAAGACAAAGCTTTTAAAGAAAACAATTGACGCTGTTCTACACAATACTACTTATTTATGAGATGAGTTTGTAGAAATCTTGAGACATAATGCGCTTTTGATGATATGAAAGCGATAACGCAAATATTGAAAATGATGTTTAATATTTTATAAAAAGGTTTACATGAGCTACTATGTAAACAATCAAAAGCATGTACATAGTAACATGAATTAAAACTGTCCAAATGACATGAAATTCTAAAGTATTCTAATGAAAGACGATATTGACACAACGTGTACAGAATTTTGAAAGTAATTTATATGCCGTTTTTGGTGATCATTTACCACTGTTCTTACTTCTTAGCAACCATCTCCAAATTATGTAACCGATGCATATAAGAAACAGAGAGGCGGCCAAAGGAATTACAACGTACAAATACCAATATGACTTGTGTGGTTTATTTTCTTCCATTATTCCAGTAGACGTATTCTGAAGAAAAACAAAGAATTAGCAGGTTTTATTAAATATCAAATATTTACCACGTGTTCATCAGTTTCTTTAGTAGCTTTCATGAGGACTTCACTAACCTGAACTTCAGTGCTCCTCAACGTTGTTTCAATGTTTTTGACGAGTGTGGGAGTACTCAGATCTTTGACATCCGAGCTCTTCCAAATAAATAAACCAGAAGCATTCATTATCGAACATCAAATATCACTCTTTCACCATTGTTAGTAATGATGACAAAATAGAATTTCACGAAATAGTGCAGAATGTGCATTCATACTAGCGATTTGACAAAAAGTGTACTAAGCATACTCTATCCTACACCTAGTTGACGACTCATTTTAATGTTGAAGTTTGTGTTCCGGATGTCACATCTAATCACAATCCTGATATAAATCAATAGACTTATAATTGACGGCTTCATTGAAGTAATCTATTGAGGTTGCATATTTTTCAATAGAGAATCAGAAGTTATTGTTCTGGGATTCAACAGTGGGATTCTAAATACCCTCACTAATTCTCCTGATGTAATTCACAGTTTTCAACGGTTTACGCTCCTTCAATTTAATTGGTTTCATGTGTATATTATGACAATTGACATACACTGACGGTTTCATTAAGGATTTTTGAAATTACTACTCATTCACTAAGTTGAAGAAATAATACGCTTTTAAACGATGATGGTGAGTAATGCTTCGATTAATTGATAACTTTTTTCCACAAAAAAGAAGCATTGAACCCACATCTGATTACATGTCGTCCACGTATACATTGCTTCAATTCAGTCACCGATGCTGGCACACATCAAAGTTCTTATTGATAGCAATGAAAGTATTTTTCCATTAAAAACGTTTGCGGAGAATGCGAAATCTCAGGTTATTGAAAACGACCTATGAAGTTTAACAAGTACCAACCTCAACACGGCAGTCATTCACTTTCAAGCCATGAGTGTTTTGATCGTTACTTTCTATACATGCGTTCCCTTTTTCACACCAAATACATGTCATGTTCGATGTCGTTACATTTTGGCATGTTTCACTTGTGTTGTATTGCGAACAAATTTCTACGAAATGAATAATTTGATTTCAATATGAGATTATCAGACAAAAGAAAAGAAAAATACAAGACCTGTAACTGTCACTGAATGATGTGATGGTGATTTCTGAAATATGTGACAATTCCATTCGGTGGAAAATGGTCAACCTGTTGCATAATGCAAAACCCAGTCCACTTTCAATTTCACTTCTATTTGAAGACTGCATGTTTGAATTGAATGAAACTAATTTGAGTGTAAAGAAGAACTGATGACTTTCAACAAGAGGAAATAAATGGCTTTCAATAACTGTTCAGACATGTGCAGACTACGTTGTCACTGAGTTCAGCAAAGCGTATTGCATTCGACTTTGATGGTTATACACTTTCTTTCCATGAAATCATTTTTATGAATGAGATATGTGCATAAACGTGGTTGTTCATAGACACAAAATTTAAATTGCACTATGTTGATTCAATTAAACAACAAAAGAAAAGTGACATCGTTCTTCCAATCGTCAATGACAGCTTCAGTGCCTCAGAAAAGTTCTACATCATATACATCAAAATAATAACGGTCGCTCAATGCACAATCGCTTACGAAAACCTAAAATTTTTCAAGAACGAAAACATTCCATCATTCATTTTGTGACTTTATGTTCAAGTTAACTTCATCAAGGTGAAAACTTTATTGTTGTTTAAAACCGGTCGTTATTCATTCTCAATAATCAACAACGAATCAATGGGTAGTTATAAATAAAAAGTTAAACGTCATATAAGACACATGCCTGGATATCATTCATTAAATGATACATGGGGTTTTCAATTTTGAGCAAACAAAAATAATGTATATAAGTGCGAAAATAGTAAGTGATGATTAAATCAAATTTCACGTACCTCCGATGGCTTCAAACTCCACCAACGTACCACTTTTGATCCATTTTGCTGGAACAGATATCTCATGCTTTGTGAGACCTTGTGTGACAAATTGAAAAAAAAAGATTTAGAACTTGGACTTCTTTTTGAAGCGAAACCATTTTATTTGCTTCACTTAATTAGAGAGCAAATAAAGGATCTGTAGTATTTTTTATTACGTACACAGAGATGACTGTCCTAAAAAATCTATCTTTTACATCGCTTCGATTTTTGAAACCGAACCGTTAAATTAAAAATGAAATAGTTACGTTTCTGAGTTATTTACCGATGAAATCAGCTGAACGTCTGGAGGAGATGCGTTCATCTCCTTACATATTATTTCACAATGCATATTACACAGAGGCTACATTCAAATCTACAAATCAAGGAACAATGCTGATTTGTATATCAATCTCAGACGCGCGTTTCATGTTATTTGGAACATCAGGGACTGAAAACCAGCACCATTCATTTCCAATTACATTCGGTTATCCACTTATCCAGTCAGTCCATATACTCAATGACTTGTGAAACTGTATGAAGCTTTAAATCATTTTTGAATTGTTATTGAATCTTCGGATTGATGTTGAGAAACCGTGTTTGATTCCACTGCTGTTCCTCATCCATCTTTAAGCACTAAGCTTGTGACTTCAAGCAACATCTAGATAATCCTAACAGAGTGCATGTTTATGAATAAAAGACTAATCAGTTGCAGTACAAATCACTCATGTGAGCACTGAACCAAAAGAATGTAAAATGACAATTAACTTCATTGTTTAAATGACTCAACAATGCACTTAAAACTGTCAATGCAGAACATCTGGCGGAACATTTGATGAGCCTTTTCACATCCAATCATAAACACTGTATCTCACCTAATCATGTACACTCAAAACTCCTCTTCAAACTCAGCTTCATCTCTCAACAACACATGTTTATTTCAGTGAAGCAAGACGATTGAAAATTTCGTAGATGAAATATCATTTCCAAACTAGCACTGCTTTATTTCTGCTTCATACAAAACACACTTCCTTGTACATTGAGTGTTGAGATGATCAAGTTTGATTGTATTACTGTGAGTGTGTGAATACATGAGTGGATATATTTTGAGTTTGATAAAGTTATTCATATATCCATATCTGGGTGAGTCTACCGGTAATCATAACTGTAAGAAGTTCCCAAAATATTTGGACAGTGTGTTTACAAAAATCATTCCAATTTCATTCTGCACAATGAGCCACAACACTTAAATGACATTTCCACAAACTGACTTTACGCAAGAAGCAACTGAATAATAATCACTGTTAGAAAGCTCTCTCTGATAAGATACATGGATTTTTTTCATTAACATGCTCATGACCTGGTACAAGTAGAGAGTAATATAAAACTAACTGGTGATTGATGATGTACGTCACCGTACATCAAATAGTTAACGAGATTCGGCCTGCTTCAACATCTCGGCTACCTGTTCCCGTCATCTAGATATTTCAAAAAGTTATCTAAATTTGTTTGATTTAATACATCATTATGCCTAGTAATCGCACAACCTATTAAGGTGCATTTCTGAAAAGAGTAAGATTTTCAGCTGTAACGGTTGCAGAAGGCAATATGCAGCGAGAAGAATGTACATTAACCAGATGTCGATTGACTGTGCTGCAATCTTCTAAGTGGCGATCACTAAATATTTATCGTCAAGAAGGACGAAGAAGTAAGAAACGGAAACTTGCTGAAGTACATTGTGCTGAGAATTCTGTATTGTACCAAAAACATAATATTAAATAAAGCTTATAATAATAATAATAATTCGCTTAAATATTTTTTACCGTTTCCACATTTTTCTATTCCATTGATTTTCGATGTCAACTGACTTTCCTCAATTTCCTTAGGAATCTGAAAAAAGATGGTTGAATGTCTGAGACAAGATCTGCTACCACACAATTCTTTATATGAAATCTGATATTTACTGGAGAATTGTATCATCATTTAGATCATCTCATTCAAAGCCAACTAATCGCAATCACACTAGGCATACTGATATTCTCAGTTTATTTTCCATGAATGTTCCATCCAATCTGCACAGATATTCTTGTCAACTTCGGTCAAGTGTAATGAACTATCTCTCCATCATGATATGTGTCGATAACTTGTGAGATGAATATCACCATCTATTGAAATGAAATGTGAATGTGAATATTTGACAGGATGCTGCACTCAGGGTATTCCACAGTGAACATTCTGAACAGCCGATCGTCACTACATGAAATAAAACTCAACAGAATATGACTCTTTCCGTATAGTACGCAAACATCCACAGCCAGTTACTATTTGGCACGAACAGGTTATTGTTCCTTCTGAAAGAACTTTACTTCTGATTATTCACTGTTCCAACCACTTGCTTGTTTAGTGTCACTAGATAATTGATAATAGTGTCAACTAGTCCGCTTGCCTGTTACACAATGTCGTGTTCAGTGTATTTAGATTCATTTGACAATATTGATCAACATGAAATAGTAGAATGATGTGAATTACTTGAAACAATATCACATTTTCACTAATTTATGCAACTCACGTTATCATAATAGAACGATATCTTCCCATTTGGGTGTATTAAACTCGTCATTGTGGCTGTAACATCTACAGTAAGAAGAATATTGGAACTCAGGATTGAGGATTTAAACGATGAGCAAGTTATTGTTTGATGTAACACTTTGAACAGATTTCAGTGTATATTATCTGTGTTATCTGAAATGCTTTCTTCAGATGGATTGGTAATCAATACATTGAAGTGAACGTCATTGAAATGAGACGGACATGAATACCTTTCTAACAAATGTCAAATGTCTAGATTCTGAAGTTGTATTACCATTATCGAAACAATAAGTCGTCTACTTTACCATCAGGTGTCTGACAGTCAGGGATGTAATAACATTCGCGCAATATCCTAAATAATTCATTTTCAAACAATGGTCACTCAGTACACATGACATGATCTTAGGAGTGTTTGTCTACACATTGAACTTGAGAAATAAATTGGTGGTATATATATAAAGATTTCTATCGGTTAACTGATTCTGACTTCAGTGTCCATTTGTTGCAGATGAGAAACGAATAGCTTTAGATAACATTTTCCCAGTTTGCAACGTCAATATTTAGGAATGACTATGCGATGAAAGGATGTTTAGATGAATATTATGTGTGCAGCAATGGCTTTGTCACCAATGTAGAACACAATTCATTTATTTTGGAACACAGACTGTTTATCCAGTTCCACTTAAACGTGAAATGATAATAAATCTCTGCATTCATTTTCCAACAAGAAAAGTGAGATTGTGACTTTAATTTTCCATCATAACTAATTGATTGCCTGTCAAATCCAGTCATTCACAGTTCATTTCAACTGTTCCCAATGTTTGAATAGATGTACTCAATTATTGAGTGAATATCACATTCAATTGTACCATCGTTTGCCAGAATAGAAGCACCATCATCCTTTTGTTAGTATTTTTGAAGGTAGGAGTTGTTTAAAATGAACAGGCAAATTATGAGTAATCACAGGTAGTGAAGATGTATGTGTAAAATTTTCACGTGTGTGACCGAACGACCGATCAATGTTTACTCACCTGAACCATTAATCTTTATCGAAAAATTCTTCTGGACTCCTAATAATTCCTCTGAAATAATGAAAATCAAAAGGGATGTTTAAATATCTGAATTATGATTATCTATCTATTTCAATAAATATACTTTTTAACACGGACTTCCGACATATACAAGTTGTCGTATCCATTTACAGGTTTAAATAAACCGAAGTAGTTGAATGCTAAATCATCTCTCATGAGAAAGGTCCAAGGAATATTATCAATTCAAAAATATGATGAACGTTTCAACACAATCAATTAAGAAGAATATTTCACTTCTATAAAATTTCTTCTAGAAGCTTCTGACTGAATAATAGACGTTTAATAGGTATTCGACAAAACAACAACAAAGTGTTATTTGGACCTCGTTATTCATCAATTCCTACGTTTGACCGAATAAAAAGGAATGTCAAATTGATGTTTTAAGTGTTCTGGTATGAGTAAATCATCTGGTACTAGCGGATTGTTCAAGCACGTTCATTTGTCAGCTGTTTCACGAAATGCATGGATTCGAAACGCATAATCATACAAAAACGATTACAGAAATAGTCTGAATAATCGAATAATAACACACAGCAACTCCGAGACATTAAACATTCAAGAATGAAGTAAGTGCTATTAAAGGACTGGAGGACTTCAAATATAACTTGATAATTCATAGGCTTCAATAATCCAAACTGCCTTCTCTCACAACATAGCTTACTATTGCACTAGTGATCACTTTTATTCACTCAGTCTACCATGAAGTATCGTGTAGATGAGATATCCTCTGTTTTGTAGTTTTCATAGACTGGACGGTCGGTAATTGACACTTTCGCAATTACATCACATGGATTATCATTTCTATTTGATGAAAGTGTATATTTTCTGGTAGGTCTCTGTTCAATTTAACGGTTTCAGTTTACAGCATTCAACACCCGCTGCGATGCACACATGTTCTGTTGCAAAAACAACTCAAACACATTAATCACTTTGTATTGGTTACCACTCCTGTAATCATCAAGATAAATACTGAAGCTTTTATACAAAATAAGTGCGAGAAAAGTGATCAAAACAAAGAATAACTGAGTAATATAAGAACCCACTCTCATTCAAAACTCCAGCTTCAGATTTCTCATTTTCTTCTATGTAATTATTAATAGTTCCAATGTGGGACCGTCCTAATGCAAATACATAATCTCTATCCACTGAATGAAAACATGCAACATCATTGATAAATTTGTAAAGAATGAATAAACAATTTTAAATAATAAAACTGAACTGTATTTGGTTTGCTATACAGAGTCAAACCATTACCGTGTTGAACAATGAAAAAAAATATTGAAAGAAGATTTGCATGTTACAAGGAGCACAAAACTGATTCACTGAAGAAAATGGAATCACCTTTGATTCATTAACAGAAATTGGATCAACAAAACTCAATAATAATTTGACTTCCAAAAAAATTTATGACTTACAATCTTCGGAAAACTGAATTTGCTGTACGTGACTACCGTAATAATTACACGAGAATTGGGGTGTACCATACTACAATGATGTAAACATATGGAAAAAATATCTTTATTCTAAAGTGTATTAAACTCACGTATATGTAACTTATCTTATTTTTAAAACCGTCACTCGGAACTGGTTGAGATTGATTACGTTGAATCCTCATTGAATAATTATAATGAAGAGACTGGAATATGTGTATTAGAAAGTATCACATTACATACATATCGATAGGAATCATTTTCAATAATGACTTTCTCATAGTGACGCATATCAGAGATTTTGCAAATGTCATTGCAGTTGAAACGTTTGTAGGGCCAAATGAAGATAAGATAAATTATTATCCATAGACTAGGCGAAAAGTTATATCTAAAATGATCAGGATGAACAAATCAACGGTAACTCATGGAGTCGAATTTCAATTTGAGTTCGTATGTTCATTCAACACTTACCTCATCTTATTGTGTCAAGTTACAAATCAAATTTCTATTAAATTTGTCGGGTTTATATAGACTTTTGAAATGTAAGGTTGTTCTCTTCTGATTCGATGATTCAAAGTGACCAATAGAAAGATTGAATTTAATAAAATCAGATGTTCATTATAAACCTATCATGGAGGTATATGACATTATCGTAAACCAATATTCTTCTGTCTGTTGAGATCATGAGCTGAAATTTATTCACTGTTGGTTGAAATTCTTGACCCTGTGGATAAAACTTATCTTCCATGTGATAGACAATATTATGAAATGGGTGATTGATTAGATTGTAGTTCAAAATATGTGCTCATATGTTTACGAACAAACAGTTTGTTGTCTGTAATAATGTATTGATTATTCGTCGACGATGAGTTGTTTTGATTTGATTGGTTAAAATCAGAGTAGCACAAACTGTTTTGATTGAATGGCAACAAATACTCTTTTACACACAGATCTAGTTACGATTTCAAATCATTGTATTCAGAGGAATATAATGCATTCCGCCGAAAGTGAACTAATGAAAATTTAGAGCGATTTCTTATACCAAACACATTCGAAACTATAACATTGATCATTGTATCTGAAAATAAATGTTTGTCAATACTCAAATAGAAGCCTGATTTTTATCTGTGTATTTCAATGATCGATTCCCTCACATTAGTTGAGCTTGTATTTCATATCATCTATGTTCAAATATAAAACAAAATCACAGTGATAAGATAATGTCAAGTGTATACGAAAGGATAAGTTATCTGTGCATGTGATAGTGTAGATCAGTTAATCTGCTTGAGAACAGTATGATTCGGATCATGAAGTATTCAGTGGAGTGTCTCCCTATACCGTCATGTCTATTTCGCATATTGTTATTAGTAAATGTGTTGTAAGTATGAAGTATGTTTCACAACATAAAGAGGCTACATGATTTTAAGGTTATGTGACATCAGATCTCATATTTCGCCAGGTCATGTATATAACCTTTTATTCTTCAATCTTCTTCATAATCCTCTGACAAGCTTTAAAAAGAAAGCGTTTGCTGTATTGTGAGAAATACAGAGAGCACTTGACAAGGTGTTTGGTGAACCTCTTGAAGTCATCGGTAAAATGACAATAAATAGACTTCTAATGTTTCGACAAAACCTGAAAGGCGATTTCCTAATAATAACCATCAATTTCGTTCACATATTTTTAATCGTATAGCTTCCGGTAGAAGCTGTAAAAATGCAATTATAGATGATGCTATAGTGATCTGTGATGAAACAGAGTAGTTTTACAAAATTATCTAAAGATAATGAAACTCATCGAAGAGGGTCTCAATGGTAGAGTAAGAAGCGGACTAAAGTTGACTTTGCGGATTCGGTTGCTCCAGGTAGGGAAAGTAATTCGATCTATTCTTCATCCTCAAAAGCCAGAAGAGTATGCACTGATGACACAATTGGGGATGATGTACTTAATATAATTCAAAAAAAATATGGGAAACAAGCTACAGAACCATCTCAATTAATGACTGCTATCTGAAATCAAGATATCAAGTTGAATGAAATCTCATACATAATAGGAATGTTGGACGACATATTATTGAATTCAAAAGTAACATGGCTTCGTAGATTTCAGAGAACGGACTATTCATATCCTTAATGAGCTTTCCATCCTGTCGCATTCCGAGCTGTTTGCTGTAGCAAAAACCTAATCATTACAGTCTCAATGACAACAGACGCCTGATGACACGCACTAATTCACTCGCCAGAATATGCACTGAAAGCAAAAAAGATTATAAGCTATATACAATGCATAGAAAATTTTCGGAGAATGACACTAAAGCTATGTTAATTCACAATGCCAAACAGTGAGACAGTGAAGTGCGATTTCAGTTTCGTAACGCCTACCAACGACTGTACGTTCCGTTGTTTGTTTGTGTTTCGTCTTCTCGATATCCATTAACTGAACAATCATCTTTAACATCTAAAAATCATTAGACAAAACAACGACTTTGACAGATCTTAAATATATTTGAAGTGATTGAGAAGATAACTCTGTTCAAAAGGAACATATTATCCTCGAAGAACAGTTAATGTTATAACAGAAAGGAACGCGAGCTTCTTTCATCCTCTCAAAACTGTTCACACTGAGTATAGTTACTTGACGATTCAGTCACCGATATGTGTTTCAACATCACGTATAACCACCACAAATACTATTTGGCTTCTTTCAATCTAATTTGAGTATTCACGTAAAAAAACTATTTTTCCGAAAAGTAAAAATAATGATATAAACCCTGTCTATTATGTGAGAGTGACATCTGTCTGTTAACATTGACCGTTGATTTGTTGTTGTTGAAATATCATTCATTTAAATTCCGCGTTGTCTATCACAAAATTTCATCTATGATATGACATTTTTTTGCGTAATGAGCATGATATGAGTTGTCATTATAATGAGGGATGCCACTCTCTACTAACACATTCATATGACAGACCATCATTGACACATACCAAACGAAAATGAATGACAATTTCATTTCACATATGACTAATACTTTTGTCAAGACAAAATGAAGTTAAAGCAGATAGTTTGTTCATCAATTCTTAGAAGGTCTTGACTCAGCTTTGAATAAACACTGGAATCTTCTACCATCATATTTCAAGTGAGTCCAGTGATACTGGTCGTATAGGTTCATCTCGATTATAAGTCTACAGTTCGTGCTTTCGAGATAATGTTAAATAGTGCAAGCTAGATAAATTATTAACGTACAGAAAATAACATTCAACTAATTTTCATTATGATTAAGTTTGTTTATGCACCGTCTACGGAAGTCGTAGAAATTCAGTGCAATTAAGTAAGTCCGTTCTATATTATGAATTGTACCATTTGATACTTTCATTGCTTCTATCTTTCTGTTTTCTTATTGACATTTGTATTATTTTACTACAGAATAATACATGCCTAATAAATCACCTGTCACTAAGTTTGTGCAGCTTCACAAATTCGCTATTGTCAAGAAGAAACTTTTCTTCACTGAAAAGTTGACATTCAATTTATTCGACGAAATGATTTCGTCCGATTTTCTTCACAATCATGATTAACTTTATTATCGTCTATTCAGTTTCTTCTTTTATTCAATCACCTAAATGTCCATACAGCAGTGCCCATTACTTTGAATGGTCAAATAGGACAAAGCAGAAAACTTAAATCAATCTGATTCGAAATGGGTCTTATTATGTCAAAGTCAAATTATATGTGAAAATGTAATTTTATGGTTGTTTTCATAAGTCATTATCCTTGATCAAACGATAACCGCTGTGAAATCAATCTATTAAAAATTTCAACGAAATAAAATTTATGCAAACCCTAGTGGATGTTAGGTGCTATGGCGTACAATGACGTGTTCATTTTCTATTTTCTCGTTAGCTGATTTCGTACATCTGTAAACGTTACTTTAACTGTTTGAATGAATTGATCAAAACAATGCTGAGATCCACAAACAACCACATGTGCCTCTCTATTTATCATATAATCAACACATACAAACATGCACAATCAACTTCCCATTACCCTCCTTCATTTTACATATGCCACATTTCACGGAACCACTAGCACAAACACAAAACGAACAAACGTGGTGAAGACTCACATTAAATTACTTTGTCACATATGATTTGACAATGACATAACAAGACCCATTTCGAATCAGATTGATTTAAGTTTTCTGCTTTGTCCTATTTGACCATTCAAAGTAATGGGCACTGCTGTATGGACATTTAGGTGATTGAATAAAAGAAGAAACTGAATAGACGATAATAAAGTTAATCATGATTGTGAAGAAAATCGGACGAAATCATTTCGTCGAATAAATTGAATGTCAACTTTTCAGTGAAGAAAAGTTTCTTCTTGACAATAGCGAATTTGTGAAGCTGCACAAACTTAGTGACAGGTGATTTATTAGGCATGTATTATTCTGTAGTAAAATATGAGGGTTTCAAAGATTAGCAAATTTGACCAAGCTTATTGAGTTGTGGGTCAATTGATATCAAATTGAATGGTCTAAGTAACATTTTGCAGAATTCACTGCTCTGAATTCAAAAAACAATTTATCTCATTCCCCACCCTCAATAGCAAGACGAATATAAACTGATGACATAACTGATGATGAGTTGAATATAATGCAACGAACAGTGCTGAAGAATGGCTTCCAAAACATGTCAACTGACAGTAATCGGAAATGTTAAATGAATTCAAATCACATTTATAAATTATTACTTGATACACTTGAAGGTTGTTGGTTATTGTGACTCAATATATATTTGTATTCACAACCCCATTTCATTTTAGTCGTTTGTGTTTGTGAGTGTTACTGATGCAAAAAATAACGAGTAGTATGTATTTGCAGGAGAATGGAAATAAATTTATCCATGAGGAGGTAATCTTGGATGAATATTGAACTAGTCTGTCAACTATGACTGTCCCAACAACTCCAAATGCATTGAAGATGCCATAGTTATTTGGAGTTTGATATGCTTTCCCTTTTACCGTAAATCGTGTTCACCTAGTAAAATTAAAAGTCTGAATCGGGTTTGTTCGGAGATATATTTACCAGGCTATAAATATAACGAGAATCGACTGATCTACGCTTGCTGGTGTCCTTAGGAGACGTTGAACATGGCGTTCCCACTCGTGATCTTGTTCGGATGCATGATCGAGCGCCTTCAGATAGGTTAGTCCATTGAAACTAATGTGGTTGGAATACAATCAGATATTACTTAACCAGATGTTAGTACTCACATGAAAGATTAAAAATTTCCATCTATATATATTCAATAATTATTAAGTGGATTATTATGATGTGAAGAAGTCTTCATTTTCATAAGCTTGTCTCAGCCGTCTGAGGAGATTGCTATCCGGATCTAATAGCTAGAGCTTTAAATCCTAAAAAAATATGCCCAGCCACTCCCTTACACTGGCCAACTTCAGGGTCAACTTGTCAATAATATGATGATGTAATTTGAATAATGTTCACTTATTTTATCTACACATCTTAATATTGTCATTACCATTATTATCACACTTGCTAACCTTTCTAGAGAAATTTATTCAGCATCCATCCTTATCTACTATATCTGACCTAATTCATATTATTCCATATATTACGTAATTTCTGATTTGTAATCCCATTTTTCTATCTCTCACCCCCTTGTGAACTATAAATATTCTGATCACTTATCTCACAATTTCATTTCACTTATAAACTGATCCAAGTTAACACTTTATATATTAGTCATTCCAACATTAACGATTTGATTAGATTTTATATTCAGATAGGGGTTTTGTGGAGATTTCAGTATTTTCATAGTTCAAAGCATGAGTCAATTGAAGGTAGACCATCATGGAAAACCTGGAAGCACTAAGTGGCCATTTCGTTCTATCGTAGGACTCCTCAGCAGTGTGCATCCACGACCTCGCCTCGCGAGATTCGAACCCAGGACCTAAAAGTGTAGCGCTAGCGCTTAACTTCTAGTACCACTGAGCCGGCATCCGATGGTGTTTGTGTCTAACTTCAACCAATCCACGAAGTTGAGCAACCGTTCATCAATTGTCTTCAGTGCGTTCCTATCTCACAATACGAGTTAGCAAAACACTCAAGGTATCGCGTTATAAGCCTGTTCTTGTTTCTTATAAAGTAGTTTGCCAGTAATCGATATTAATTAGTATGCCAAACCGAAACGTTTTTAGATTGTGTATAAAGGTTTTGCATGTTTCCAAGTAGTATAAGCGTTGAAATGAGAAGACAATATTATATAAGGTGCTTTCAGAATCCTAACAAGTGTTTTTCTAAAGATCAAAATAATAACTAGTTATAGAATCAGTGATCGAAGGTGTCTTCTTGCTAACTAGCTCAGCTCTTAGTATCCTGAATTCTATGCAAAGTTTATCATTTGTCGAATATTATAGCAACTGATGGGCATAAAAAACAGAATAAACAAATTGAGACTTATCAGCAGACTAAATTAATATTATATTGAAGTAGTACACGTCTGTCTGC
>NW_017386146.1:0-94058 GCF_000237925.1 Schistosoma mansoni | reverse complement strand
GTTCCGTTGTTAGGTTGTGTGTGTTGTGTGTGTTGTGATGTTCTAGTGTGTGTAATGCATGTAAGTACTCTCAACCAGTCCACTTGTTGTTTGTTAACATATGTGTGGGTGTAATGAGAGTGACATTGATGGTTGGACAGATTTCTCGTTGGACGACGATGTTGATTTGCGTAGTCGTGTTCCATTTTCTGTCTACATGTTGATGAAGGAGTGTGTTTGTGTGTGTGTGTGTGAATGTGGGATATAGTGTGTTGGGTTGATTATGTGTTGATTGTTTTTTGTTGTTATAGTGGTAATCGTGGTGTTTGAATGTTTGGTGAATGATGGTTATGGGGAGGAGTGGTGTTCCCTGTTATGTTTCCGTTGTTCAGGTTGTGTGTGTTGTGTGTGTTGTGATGTTCTAGTGTGTGTAATGCATGTAAGTACTCTCAACCAGTCCACTTGTTGTTTGTTAACATATGTGTGGGTGTAATGAGAGTGAGATTGATGGTTGGACAGATTTCTCGTTGGACGACGATGTTGATTTGCGTAGTCGTGTTCCATTTTCTGTCTACATGTTGATGAAGGAGTGTGTTTGTGTGTGTGTGTGTGTGAATGTGGGATATAGTGTGTTGGGTTGATTATGTGTTGATTGTTTTTCGTTGTAATAGTGGTGTTTGAATGTTTGGTGAATGAAGGCTGTGGGTTTCTTTGTTTTCTTGTATTTAGTTCTGATTTTATTTCTGTTTGTCTTTTTTTTATGTTTGCGGAGTGTTTTCTTTTTTGTATTTTTGTTTGGTCTCTAATATTGTTATTAATTTATTTTCTTTTTTCGTGTTTTATTTGTTCTCTCTTTTAGGTTGATGATGAAGATTACATTCCTTCTCGTTCTGAGCCATCTGATGTGAAGTACAATCGTCGTCGTTTGCTTATTCTTGCTCAAGTGGAACGTGTATGTTTTTTTCTATTGTATAGTACTTGTTATATATATATTTTTTATCGTGTTTGTGTCGTAGATCGTTTTTCATTTGTTGTAACTTTGTAGGTCAAAAATGATCCTCTCTCCGTCGTTTTATTCGTTGCTTTGTTAATTACACTTTTGACTTTTCTTTTACGATTGTTTCTATTTTTTTGACAGATAATTCCCTTTTAAACATTCGAAATTAAAAATACGAAGTTGAGCGAAGAGATCTCATTTCAACGAATTTTTTATCAAGCTGTACAATCGTACTAATATGGAAAATTGTTTTTTTGTTAAAGTACTAATGGGAACACAAATAACCGAGATGATGGAAAATAATCTTTCTATTGAATCATCTTGGTTATTCGTGTGCACTTTAAGGGCTGAATTTATAACAGAAGTTTGCTGAAACGGCCTCAAATCATTTAGTTTTTCCCTTGTTAATAAATGGCAGTTCTGATAATTAACATAACCCATTGTGTTATTGGATAAGAATAAAGAGAAGTCAGCGAAGAAAATTTTCTTTTCCACTAAATCGTTTACTTAAGCTGTACATTCTTGTTTATAATCATACGGAAAATACATGTCTAGAGAAGGATAGAAAAGATTGCATTATAAATGGATTCGAGACTCTTATTATCAAATGAGGTTTCGCAATAACCAATGGGTAAGGAAGGAATATAACGATGAAAATAATAATTCACGGGTCAGATAATTGTCCAATTGACAGGTATGAAGAAAAATGACAAACATGAAGGTCATAATAAAAACTGAATAATAATCATGAAAACTTGTAATAATAATAATAATAATAACTGATTAGAGTTTAAAATTACAAAACAGTTATCTAAAAAATCAATAATAACCGAAGAAAAACGAAGAAAAAAGGGAGAAAAACCGAAACATACTACTAAAGAGAATCAGGGGCAAGGAAGGATGAGAGGGGTTGGACCAGTCGTTTCTGTACACAAAGTTCGGGTCTGAGTTCGTGGATTGCCAATGCTCCGGCAATGCATAAAATATTGATTCAATTTCCCTTCGATCCAATTCATTTGACTGTGTAGATTACTTTATGAGAAAACTCTTTTGCAGTGATGTGTTCACAGTTAATTAAATGCTCCTGTATAGAACTAGTAATTGTTTTACATTCTCCTTTTAAAAGCCATGTCGGATAGTGTTCTGAGATGCGTTTTGGAAAGTGCTCGCTTTGTGCGGCCAATGTAGCCTGCCCCACACTAGCAAGTAAATTTATAGATACACGTTGATGTGGCCCAAAGAGGAAGTTTATACTTAACACATCGGAGAATGGTGGGCCGGCTAGAGAAAACAATTCTGAGCTTAGCTGAGTAGAACGTTTTATTCAACGATTTTGAAATACGTTTATTTAAGATTTCAGCAGTCGTATCTCCCTTAAATTCCATATTCATAAATAGAATTTTCTTTTGTACTGTTGGTGCTTTGTCAGGATGACGTCTAGCTGTTAAGTTGCTACCGACGAATCTAGGTGGATAACCATTCCCAAAGAGAATCTGTCGACGTCGAAGTAGTTCCTCATCTATTGTGTCAGTAGGACATACTCGCCTGATCCTTGAGGATAAAGAGTGAATCAAGTTCCTCTTTCTACTCAGTGGTACCCGGCTATGGAAATTCGTTTACTGCCCATTCCAGGTCGCTTTTCTATACATCAAAAAAAAGAAATTAATTGTTTGCCTCTGCTTCCAAAGTGAATTGAATAGAGGGGTGATAATTACTGAAACTTCAAAATTTCATTGAGGTTTATATCTTCTTCACAAATAATGAAAGTATCATCCATAGATCACCTATATAAGTGAAATCTCTCAATTATTGGTCGAAGTTAGGTATTTTCTAGATTGGCCATGAAACAATCAGCCAAGAGGAGAACCAATAGAGAACCCATTGCAACTCTATCCATTTGTCTGTAGGAATCATCATTAAATCTAAGTTGCACGTTGAGAGTACTTCGTAGAAGTAGCTCTTCTAGATAATGTTTTGGGATACAAATATCAAGGTTATTGTTTTCAATATAGTTACATAAAAAACATAGTTTCTGTGAGAGGAACATTTGTAGAAAGAGAAGTAACATCCAGTGAAATCATTTTCCTATCATTTATATTGACATTTTTAATTGAGTCGACAAAGTCAAAGGAATCAAGAGAATTGTATTTATTGATATGATTTTTAACGGATTGTAAAATATCAACTGGCCATTTAGCAATCAGATGATACAGAGAGTCGTCCATATCGAGCATAGGATGTAGAGGGACATTATAACTATGAACTTTTGTGAGTCCATATAGTCTTGGTATAACGGAACCCGATGGTCTAATATGTTCATAGAGGTCACAATTGATAGTAAACTCATCTTTCATCTTCTTTAGGATTTTAATAAGCATCTGTTCCGTTTTTTTCAGTTGTCTTTTTGAACGGTTTCTTTGGAGAATTTGACAGGATCATATAATATCGAACACAATTTGGTGACATAGTCAAGACGATCCACAAAGACGATTCTCAGACCCTTGTCTAGGAGACACAACACTAAATCCTGATTTTTCGGAAGATCAGATAATTGAGATCTATGCTCTTTTGTGAGTAATCGACTAATTGTAGGTATTTTCTTCACATATTGATAACAACAGTCTACAAGAGTTGTTTTGAAATGCTCATAATCTTTATTAGATACTGGAATAAAGTCACTTGTCTGATGAATGAGGCTTTCAACCTAGATTTTAGCGTTGAGTTCATTAATGTTAGTTGAAGTACTACAAAATTTAGGAACAACATTTATCTATAAATTTACTTGCTAGTGTGGGGCAGGCTACATTGGCCGCACAAAGCGAGCACTTTCCAAAACGCATCTCAGAACACTATCCGACATGGCTTTTAAAAGGAGAATGTAAAACAATTACTAGTTCTATACAGGAGCATTTAATTAACTGTGAACACATCACTGCAAAAGAGTTTTCTCATAAAGTAATCTACACAGTCAAATGAATTGGATCGAAGGGAAATTGAATCAATATTTTATGCATTGCCGGAGCATTGGCAATCCACGAACTCAGACCCGAACTTTGTGTACAGAAACGACTGGTCCAACCCCTCTCATCCTTCCTTGCCCCTGATTCTCTTTAGTGGTAGTTCTGATTTTCAAGGTAGCCCACTCTAATAACTTTCCAATTCATATTTGCTTACTGATCCTTGTTGTTATTTGATTGATTGTTCTCGTTAGGTATTTTTTATCAAATGTCTCAAGTCCATTTTCTTGATTATTAACAGAATTGTCCCATTAAATTTTCGATTTCATCGAATGACAATTTTTTTCCTGAGTTCTACACTTTTTCTCATCAATCAAGGATTATTCTTGAACTATCGTGTATATGTCGTACGGATTTGTTCGCGTGAATTGCATTTCGCCCTAAAAACAGCTTGCTGTCGTTCGTAATTCTTAATTATCATAGCTTTCACAAAAGTGAACGAGACTGTTGGGAAGCTTTGAAATTATGTAAATAATATCATTATATACATTATCTATATATATATGAAGATGGTTATTTATAGTGTTTAGTGATTTTTATGTTTTCTCTATTTTTTCCTCTCATATCTGTTTAGATGTTTTCAATATTATTGATCTTAGATGAAGTTTCCTTATCTCTCAAAAGAGTTGTTGTTCAAAATGACGCGTAAGTGTACCCTATACTTTTTGTAGAACTATGACTTTTTGACTTTCGGGTCTGATTTTTCACTTGAGAGCTGTACTGTTTTGTATTGTATCGCTCTAAAGTTCCCGTTTATAATCCAAAACGTGAAAACATTTAAATAAAACACTCGAAAAATAAATCAAACCTAGTGACCAAATATGCAATGAAGACCATTCATATCACGATTCTGTTCCAGAAAGTAATAAAATCCAGGGTTTTATCACTGCGAAATGATCAGTATTGAACCCTTTAAAATCTTTAAAATTATTAGAGTGTTTGAGGTCAGTGTTTCAATACGTATATTTATTCATGGAAATGTCATCTACATGATGGTTGAGAGTGTATCATATTATTACATCATTACTAGTAAGTTAATTCTACATTTGTTCCAGGTCAATCCATTCTTCTAGATATTCTTTAAAATTGTTAAAAGGCTTGATATTTACCCACCTCAAAAAACATTCCACTATTATTCGCTACTATTAAATTAGATAATCTGCATCTGCTTTTAGAAAAAGCTACAGGATTCTGTCACTTCCATCTATTTAAACCTTAATTATTACTAATATCCCTAATATCTTATATGAATTTTTGTGCAAGTTTTCATGTCATGGACCTAGGCATACAAAAGTTTTATAATTCAATAAAACAGAACGATCTTTAAGAAATAGAAACTCCACAATTGCATTGTGTTTATAGGTGTTGCTTTGACGTTTTGTGAATTCGTATACTACTTGGATAGTTTTTTTCTTCTTCATAGTATCTTGTGACTTCAATTAATGTTATTCCAAACTTTTCGGCATATTGACAAACATATTTGAATATAGAGCCTATTTGGATTTATTTTTTACAAAAAAATATAAAAAGTATTTGTGTATATATTCCTTGATTTGATTTCTTCTTCCCATAGACGTTCTCGACTGTTAGATTATCAACAAGAATTGATTAATCAACTAATCAGCGAACTACTCCAATCATCATCGATAACAAGTGAAACAACATCTAAAGAAGAATTTTTCAAATCAGTTGAGAATGGTCTGTTTTCATTACCGGAAAATTTTTTTTCTATCCATAAGGGAATGCGACTATGGTGTTTAACGCTACATCATCTACCGACAGTAAGCTGTTTCAGAATTTTTTATTTAAATAAAAGTTTTAGTTCGACCATTGGATTCTTATGTGGAACTTTAAAGTCCTCACTATTTCTCCTAATTATGTCATCTTTCTAAAAAATTATATATGTCTAAATAATAAAATAGTTGTCACTTTAAGGAATAAAAATGGAGTCCAATAGTTCGATAGTTAGGATGGTCAAATCTCACCCATTACGTAGCAGGTTCAAGTTCCGTTTCTCCTGGTTCGATTTAAGCTTTACTACATAATTTAGCTAAAATCTGAATGCACAAATTTGTTTATAGCAAGTGAGCTAATATTTAAAAAAAAACATGGGTTGTGGTTTAGTTAAAACACTGTTATATAGGTTGATCACAATCAATGTATGTTAATAGATAGGTATATAAGCGAAAGTTTATAGCTTAGTACTGAATCGTTCTTGGGCTGTTCTATACAGTAAGCAAACTGTTTATTATTGCTTCAAAAACTAAATAATCAATATTGAGATACTAATATAATTGAGATTCACCTCTTTCAATCAATTTTATGCACTTTCTTGATAATTTCATACATTCATTTTGTATTACCATTGCAAGAATTAATACTTTTCGAACTTAAAAAAATTTTATTTTTAGAAAATTCAAACCAATTATTTGTCAAAATTTATTCATGATTTCCTTCGACTTCGTCAGCTTTGGCCAACTACAATGAATGAAGTAGGTTACGTTATCTCTGCTCTTAATCTTTCACTTACTTTCTTCAATCCTTCATATTTTCTTTTATATCATAAGAGAGTTGTTATCTAACAATTATTTTTTATCCATTTTTAATAGTATTAGTATATGGAATCTTTTAGTTCCTTAAAACTGTAAACTACAAAAGCAATATAGAGCATACCATTCCCTATATTATACAACAGTTTATTGTGAACAGGCAAATATTCTGATTTAATGACAATCATCGCGTTGCTAATTAGATTATTTGGTAGAAGTTTTAACATATAGTTTTTTGAATCCTCACTTGCGGGCTCAGCTAAAGTAAACATATAAAGAAAAGACATCCAAGATCTAGAAGTAACCTGGGTTTTCACGCAAAATTTGAGAATGAATAACTTTTTTATGTATCACGTAAAACGAGTAGTGCAAGTACCTTTGTACGGTATTCAAACCGTTTAAATTGATATTGGAAAATTAATTTTTAGCGTCATAGGTTCAAAACTGTGTTGAGCATATCGGATGCACTATTCGGAATCGTTTGCAATAGAGCACTTGTATCCATCTTTCGGCTTTCTCCCCTTTAAATGCTAAACTTCTGAATTCATCTTAATTTCTTTTATGTCATTTCACTTATTTATATTTTCTTGGATCACATCTTCAATGCTTATTCTGAGATTTGTCCAAACAATTTCATCTCGTTGTGTTAGTAGAGTATGGCAACTTAAACTAATGTGCATACATAACAGACTGTACTTTACATTTGACTACCTGGGACATCCAGTTCTTTCTATGTAGGTTATACATAACACTCAAATAAACAATCTCCGTAAATTATAACCCTAAACCCCATAATCTCTTGACTTGAACTGTAAGTAACAGCCCCTTATCCCAACCCTAACTAGAAACAGTATGGGAACTCCTACAAATCTATTTTCGTCTTTATAAGTGTTCGGGAAGACAGGGAGTATCTTTGTTTAGACGAATTTATATGCCGTTGTTTTTCCAATTTCAAGACAGAACATATAAAGGTCCTTAGTGATTTAGTTAATTATACTAAACCTATATACCCTTTTTACTACTATTATTATTTATTTTCCATGACCTAGTCTTCTACAGACTGTTTTCTGATCGGACAACATTAGGCTAAAACTCACTGAAGTCGTTTCAATCTTCTCTTCTCACTATACTATCACCATGGCCATTATTTCCGTTACGAAGCAAGACTTTAGGGTGAAACAAATTAGCCCCGTCAATATCTTTTTAACTTTTAGCGATTTTCTAGACGTTGATACCATAATGAAATTATAAACCTCATGTATCTCATTTCTCATGAACTAATCATAGTTGTATTTATGATATGTTTTGAACATGCTTTGACCGCTCATCAGTTTATTTAAATTTGTGTACTTATGTAGCAATTTTACAAGTTCTCTTATCCATCATTTGTCATTCTCCCTTTTCCATTTCAAAAATGTCAATCTCTAATCATTGACAGGATCTAAAGTCTTTATTTTTGATTAAGTTAAAACTGTCTTATGTTAAGTTACTTTATAGTTCCTACAAGTAACCTAGACGGTCATAAGATTTGGTCATGGTCATTTGGTCCTTTGTGTTCGGAATGTACGAAACTCTTGATGTAGTCATTTATTTTCTCTTGTTTTTTGCTTGTTGTGATCGGTGAGTCATGTTGGAAATCTTGGCTTTGTCGAATTTTCTAATAGAAAGCTCCATTATTGAAGGTTGTTAATCTATCATTCTTTTTGTCACAGCTGAATTCACAAGTCAATATAAGACAGACCACCATTGAAAATCTGGAAGCGCTGGATGGCCGTTTCGTTCTAGTATGGGACTCAGAATTGCTAAGTGGTGCTGGATTTGAGACATGTTTTATGATAATTGAAAAGACTTTCTGATGCATGGACTATTCTTGTTTTGGAATCATCGTGAAAAGTATCAAACTGCTATATCTGAGTTCTAAATATCACTGTGTCACTGTGTCGAACCAGTATGAATCGAACTTATTTTTATACTTTGTAGGATAAGTTTTCGACTTTTAGACATTTTACGTCGTAGACTCTAACCATGGGTTTTAAAAAGATTAGGATGATACTATCTGAGGCCCAATATAAGGTCGTTTTTACTAACCGAAATAGGATATCAAAATAAGAAAAATTTCAAGCGACCAACTATGTACTTACAAGTAACCATAACTCTCAGTCTAGCAAAGTAACCTGATTCTCTTGTGTTTACTTTTTTGTTGAGGACATTAAGATGCACTAAGTCACACACACACACAGTATGCATGTCCAAATACTCGGGTAAGGATAAAAAAGGCGTAATGTGGTATTATTGGAAATATTAAGCCAGGTGAAATAATTTGAAATGTATCTCTGTGTGTGTGGGGGGGGAATAGCTTCTTGTGAATAAAGTTATTTTAGTTGCTATAATTATTAGCTTGTCACGGAAAGTATTATTCTCATTGTTATCTGGTACGTAATTCCATCATCACAGATATTTTGTAGATTATCAACAATAGTCTGATCATCTGATATCTATTCACTTTGAATCTTTGGTGTTTGATTTTGTTTAATGAAATTATCAATTCACTTGACCCATTCACCTAGTATTTTGTCGGCTCACTGTGCTGTCATAAAAACTACTCTATCCAGACATATGTCCCAAACACACTCGCTATTTTACTTATTTTAGATATTCAGTTTTAATATTATCTTTTAACTTGCAAATTCATTTTGTCTTCTAAAATCATATTGGCCGTGTATAATCTTTTCTACTTCCACTGATAGTTTTATTACTTCTACTACTCTGTGATTTGTCTTGATATTTTCATCTTCTTGTGGGGATATGGTGTGGCAACTTCAACGGATGCATATATTTTCCAGCTTCTACGTCACGTACTGATTGATGAAGAGCAGATAGCATTGAATAACTATTTGTCCCTAGACTGGGACCTCTGAGAAGCTGACTCTTCAAGGACAGAACCTGGGACATTTAGGCTTTCAGGTTAATGGTATAATTGTTCTGTATCACCTACCAACTGAAAATGTACACTATGGACTTTCTACTAAGTGGGTGTTATACTATAAGATTTAAAGATCCTGAATACATGCCGAGTTATTACTGTTAAGGGATCTTAAACTGCAGTTGGACAACTTCCGAATGTTTCTTCAGCTAATATCAGTTCATAATATTACACTATTCTTCACAAGGATTCATTGAATTACTGTAATTTATTTTGTCAATTTGTGCACTTAACTTTGAATAAACCTACTGTTGAATTTTATTATTATTAATATAGGCTGCTTCCATATTCTATCCTCATTTACGTGAAATTATATATCAATTGAAACATATTAACGATTTCTTGAGGCTATGCTTTCCTGATGCATTAAAAATGAATTATGATTCACAGTTAACTATTCCGATAACTGATAATCTGAAGTCTCTTTTATCATGTAAAGTAAGTGAATTATTGATTTTAATCTTATGCTGAGTACATATTACACTTTTTTCGATCTCCTTAAGATTTTTCCGTTTACACTTTGTCATAACAACTTTACTCTATCCTCGATTATTTTTATAACATACATTAAAACTAATAAAAATAATATATTTGCAATATCCCAATGAGTGGGAAAATTAAACTTTTAAATTTTCTGATGATTCTTCACTCAATATAAGCCATTTCTTCAGAGAATCAAGTCAAAACTTGGTAATGGCATCTACGAATACATTAAAACTGGTCTTGGAGACTGATGGATTAGACCAATACACCATATGTGTATGACTTAAATGAGTTTTAGTTTATTTAGCTTAATTTATCGTTTGAAATACTATTATCTGTTGTATTTCGCATGTAATATAAAATGTCGATACACACAACATTCAAAATATTATGTGTTAATCACCATGCTTTTCCTTTTGTTTTTTTCTCTTTTGAGCAAATCTTTATCATATTTTATAACTTATTCCAATCACATTTTTGTCAATTAAATTAATTCTTATTAATAGATAACAAAATGTTACGTAACGGATATTTGTGTAGAACAGAATATCAAAGCTGTCAAGCGCACTTACGATTTTCTTGTAACTTTTAGATTACCACATCTACCAAGGGCGATAGGACAGTGCATATATACGATTCTATGCTTTTTACTATGGTATTTATAGGTTATATATATATATTCTGTCCTACTTAATTTAAAATACAGCTAAGATCAAACAGTTTGGACTTTCAGCAGTCAAGTTGCACGATCGAATCCTGCTCACTGGATAGTATTACATTGTGTGACTCAAAGTCGAGTACATGAAAGTCTGTACTAGGTTATTTGTAAGAGGATTCTATCACAATCAATTTCATTATACTATTATATTTCGTTTAAATGATTGTATCAATAACTCTGTGCTCATTTAATTGGTTTTGTCTGTTGATAAAGCTGTTCGTGCATGTTTTGTAATTTACTCCTTGGATTGTATGACTTTTTTATACCATCTATCTAAAACTGGACAGTGTTTCTTTGTGTGCTTACAATTAGGTAAGTAGCCTGCATAGATAAAGGGGTATTAATGAAATAGGTAGTGGTGATTTATGACATAATCTTTCCACTTGTTATGTATGTAATAATCGAACAAAAACGAATTGACTCATAATGAATGAATGTTTCAGCTTGTCGATTACTACCTTCAAATTTCCACAGCAAAGTAGTATGTTTATATCCACATCAAATTATATCAACGATATTAGCCACTTACTCTTCGGTTATTTTCCTATGTTCTGAAATCCTAGTTGTCTGAGTATTTGGACCATTTTTCTTTCTAATACTCGACTAATTAACTGTGATTGTTTCAAATATATTAACTAAAGCTGATATACAGTTGACTAAGTGTTTGTAATGTTGAATTACAGCCTCATTATTTAAAAAAATGTCAGCTGGTTTAGGTTAAATAATTCCAAGTAAATTTTATGTTTTGTTAAAGAAGCTTAATGGTCATACTACTGACCATACCCAAATTTGTTACCAGTAAGGTTTTTCTCACATAACGAACATCTCTGATGATTCTTATTTTAGTACAATAAAGGATATCGCACATATTCCAATAGATTTCAAGTTATGGTAGTGAGATCTAAAAGTAAAGAGCTTTTAAATCTAAAATTACTTTAAAAAAGATTTTACTTGATTAGCCTTCAATGTAACTGCGCTTTAGGATCTGCCATTGCTATCCTCGTGCTTATGACCTTCACCACTAAATCAGTTTCCACAAGAAGATATATGTTTCCATAATAAAAACAGTGTACAAGCGACAATTACTTGTAACCTAAGTGTAACTTAATTGAATATATAAATTGTTTAGTTAGTTAAAGTAACATTTTGTCGTTTTGATGGTCAGCTTTAACCGACTATCCTAACATTCATAAATGAAAATGACCTTCCCTTGAGTGTATACTTCCATCAGATCGAAAGGGAAAAACAAAGTACTTAATTTCTTCTTTGAAATGTCAGTCAAAGTAAGTTGTGACTGCCTAGTGAGCGAGGAAAAACATATCCAGTCAGGTACATCAAACGTAAAAGATTATCCTATTTACAAAACTGATTTTGCTTTAGTTCTACTGTGAATCTGTTTGTTAACTACTCCTTATTGTTTGATAGTACACTGCCTTTCTGACCTATATATCTGTTTATTGACTTTGAGTATTTGAGTTCAGGTGATCAAGTATCCATGATCTATTGGACCATTAATTCCACTGTCTAGCCTACTGTATTGATCTGGTGTCCAGAATAAGACAGGCAAAACCCTGTTTTCTCATCGTAACAGTCGTATTTTCTACATTTTATGCAGCGACACAACTCTTTCCGAATAAAACTATATTAAGGCAAAGTGATACGAAACGACATTTATTTGTAAAACCAGCGATAATCAACCTATCGAAGTGGTCTTTCTACTCTATAACTGTTTTTTTGTATCACACTATTGTTTCATTTTATTAATTGAAATAATTTAATCTAAAATGTTTTTTTCCTGTTGTTCTAGCTTGGCTTATCTTTGATATTTTGTTTACTCGACGCATGTGCTCGTGCCTCCAACCCCGCTGATCCATCAGATTTGTAAGTTTATTTATACCTGTTCATTAAACTTGATCAATACTACATTATCTCACATAGAAAATCATACCTGTTAGTGAATAATAATAAATTAGGTTTTTATATTGAAAATTTTGTACACTGTTATATGAATATATACATGTCATGGCTCTTTTTTATTTCTCTTTTCTAAATCTATGTTTATCAAGTATTCAATTCGGAGCGTATTTTAGTTATGCCAATTCATTTATTGATCGTACTTGCATTAACAATACCACTGATGAATGCGATTACGTTATGGAGTCATTTCCACATTTAGCTTCCATTCTATTGTTGTATATTAAACCATCGAAATATGGTCTGTTAACTAATGATCATTTGAACACATTTTGTGATTTAGCAACCAAAACCATTAAAACATCAAATAATGATATTACTAAATATACCACTTTTACTACTACTACTACTACTACTAGTAATAATAACAATATGGATATGAATCAGCAACTATCAACTGGGATCATTGATTCACCTACTGCTATCCATACTTCAGTTTCATCGCTATCATCGTCAAGTTTGACACAATGTTGTACCACAGTGAGTAACTCACACAACTCTACCTTGAGTAATCATTATCATGCTACTCAACAACAACACCTTACTATGGACAATTCAGCACAGTCAACGAATTCACAAAGTTCTGAAAATGTTGTATCAAATATTGCAAAAAATTCCGATGATCTATCTGTATCAGTAGTTGTTGGTTAGTAGTTAGTATTAGTAGTAGGTTCATATCTAATAAATACAAATATAGAATTTAGTAAGCAGGAGAAAGAGGAAAATGCAAAAACCTGTTTTGTTTTCAGTTAAGTAAGTTTTTTTTCTTGTGTATTTGTTTGTTATTTGTAGTTTTTTTCTCTTTTTATGTTCAACTTTGTTTGAATTCAATCTTGATCATTCTTGAATCTACTTGGGATTTCTGTATATAGTGAATCTGTCTGTCCATATAATAGTCCTATTCTACTATCATGTGACTTATAACTCTTCACTATCAGGTTCCGAAATATATTGGATTTTATAAATTTTTCTTTCTTATACAATATCTCCCCATCAATGCATGCTGTATCTCCGAAAGAGGCCCACACAGATCCATACATATTGGTCTACTTAAATTTAATTGGTCAATATAGAGAACCGGCACTATTTACACTTCGTGTATCTGGAGAATTGATTTCCACCCCTCTTGGCCTCTCTGGTGTAGGTATAACACTAAGTTCGAAAGAGAAACAGGCTCTTCTAGACTGAATACTGATAGACAGTCACCTATGTGTTGTCCGACTAAATGAGAAAATAAGAACACTGAAAGATAATAACATGCACCGTTTTTTTCTGTGCCTGCGCTCCCGCTGACCGCGATTTGGATGAACTAAAGGATGAGTTCTATAGAAAGCCTTCTACACTCCTACAAAAAGCTAAACGCTTGGATGTCGTAATCTCAGCACGAGACTTGAAAACCAAAGTGGAAGACACGTAGGTGGACCTTGCAGAGTCCGAACATAATCAGGAACAAAGGCAATTCAAACATAGATTGATAGAGTCTACTTAATGATCGCAGACATTGGCGGAAAGCTATGTAAAATTTGGGAGCGACAGGCAATGGTAGACAACTTTCGTACTTATCAAAGAAACGGCTATTCAGTATGCAGAAGTTAGTGGGAATATTTTTGAAAAAGATAGGACAATGATCCACCTTTAACACTGGAGACTGGAACAATGAGTAAAATACTGCGCAGAACAGTTTAATTGCTTTCCGCCTACCCTTTGGTTGCTTAGCTTTTCTATGCAGCCCGATATCCAAATAAAACCTCCCAACTCTTATAGAAGTAAAAAAAAGCCATAACTGATGTAAAATGAAGGAGAGCAGCAAGCCTTCATGAAATAACCGCTCAAATCTTTAAGGACAGTGGTTCAGTTTTAGCTTTTAGGTTGACTGAGATCTCAGTTAGAGTCCTGAAACTGGACGTAATCCCACCTGAATGATTTCGATCGCCGACTGTTCCGGTTCATAAGAAAGTACAAAAATGCATCCAGTTCAAATTACATAGTTTTTAAAATATTAGCCTCAATAGTCATCTAACACCTGACTAAGACCCATAAAGAGTAAACTCGGGAAAATCAGTCTGGTTTTAGAACTTGATGAACATTTGTAGACCAAATATTAGCTTTTTGCCCACTTTTGTAGCACGCCTACGTACTGACTCCCAACAATAGTTGCCTTTCTCTCTAAGGTAGCATTTAATTCTCCAGATCGATAGGTTATATGGCAAGTATTTGTCCACTGATAAGGCATAACAAAGAAATACATCAATCATGTACAGGCTTTCTACTCAAACATCACTGGCTGAGTAAGAGCATGTGGTTAACTGTCACTGGAGTTAAAAAGTCCAAGTTTTGTTTGCCAGCGTGATCTGCTCCCTTTATTTTTTATTTACCTTTGTCATAGAGATTCTCTCAGAGATAACTATTCAGATTATTTTTTATTGAAGAACGGCTGCGCAATATCCCAACTAAAGTTTTGAATATACATAGTCGGATTCCAACTGATAAGTTAGTTGAGACATATGCAAATGAAGAAAAATAAGCTACATGTCAATGTCAATATACACCAGTAAGCATAAATACATTTAATAAAGAATAAATTACTTCAAGATAAAAATAAGTAGTCCAAGTTTATTGGATTTCATCAAATTATCCATTGTAAACAAAATTTGAATGATTAAGTTATACGAGACTATATTATTAGATGTGTTTTATTGTTGGAAATCAATCCCCTAGATCTTTTGGATTTCCACATTTTCCCCCATGATTTATTTTTATGATTTCACTAGTCTTCTCTCAAATTGTATCTTAGATGTCGGATCTTTTTGTATAACGATTAATACCGTTTACTATTTGTACTACTTCAAGATTTGACCAGATGTTTTGATGTTGATGAAGTATGGAAAATTGAACTGATGTGCATAGGTGTATCATGAAGTTGTATTTTGTATTTGACTGACGAATGTCTATCTATGAATGTGAACTAGTTGTAGGTTGATACTGTGTGAACAGGATTTTTGAAAATCAATATGAAATTTCTTTCATCATGATAGGTCTATGCACTGTGGTAATATTTCAGAGGTGTGACTCGAGTGTCCGTGAAGGAGACTAGTTGTATTCTGTTTTTCCCTCTCTCACTAACTTTTGTAAGTAGAACATTTGCTGATGACGGTCCCTGTGTGAACAAAGTACATATGATTTAATGGAGTATATTTAAATTACAATGATTAGAATTTATAAATCGAGTATTTATCAAGGTAGACAAATTTTAGTAAAAATGTATTGGAAGTTCATTAGTTTACACTGAATAATTCAGTGAAGCAGTAATGCATTTTAATCGATATTGATTTACTTTTTCATGAGTAGCATTTAGAGATAGCTCACTGCCAACACTTTCCGTAACGATGAGACAATCGTTAGTGGGGTTGTTTTTCTGATTGGAATGTATCTTCCACCCTTCAAAAATGCTATTGTTGTTTATTTAACTTCTGTGAGAGTAACTATGACGTTGCAATGATCTTGTATCACTGTTATTCAACCGCTCTGCTCACAATGTTACTTTACTGAAAACACTGCATTGTGTCATAAAATGTCCTACTCTTGTACGCTAGCCTAACTGGATAATTGAGTGAGAAGAAAGCTATTTATTATCCACCTGAATCGAGAAGTACCATTCTCCGCTTTTCAATAATTTTCTAGATAATATTTATTTGTGATAAACATCGTCATATTCACATATCACAATTACATAATTTTTTGTAATGTATTTTCACATTTTAATATGATTAATTTTAGTTTTTTCATTATAATACTGTGTTATATTCTATCTCTAGCTTTCGTTTATTGACCATTGGAACATTGAACGATTGAATGGATCATGTGTTGTCAAAGACGTCGTTTTCTTATTTGTTTTTCTTTAAAATTTTAAGTATAATTCTTTTGATCTTCCATAAAAAAATCACATCACAATAAAGAGTGGAGAACAACTTTGTTCATTATATTCAACTAGACATTGCGATTGTAGAATTCTTCTCGACATTTGATCATCGTGCTATGATTATACAATTTTGTGATGATTCATCATGAGATTTTTGTCATTAGAATGAATTGTTTAACCTTATAAAAGTGTATTTCATACAATCAAGTAAAATATATTTACATTTGTTTACCCATTTGTTCGAATGCAATTTATTATATGCATCTCTATCATATATATATCTGTGTGTTTATGGAAACTATTGTCATTATTCTGTTAAATTTAAACTCCACAACCGATCATGCAATAACTAGATCACCCTTGGGTTCTCCTTTCTTTTTGGTATTTCATAAATTGTCTTATTCCTATCGACATTGAAATAAAATAACAGGTGTATAATTTATTTTTAAAAACTCCAATGTATAAAACTTTTACATCATCACCGTTCTCTTTTAGTCGTTTCTTTTCTCCTACGTACTCGTGCTTCTCTTGCCTGGCTTTTTTTCTTTTCCGTTTCGCTGATGCCATTAGTAAAGTTTGCATATCTTTTTGTTGCTTAACACCGAAATCCCCACTATGTATTTTTTTTCTTTTCAATAATTGTGAAATAACCTTTTGAATAAGAAGAATGGAGATTATATTTTGTTGTTCTCTCTTGTCAGACCATATTTTACTCGATATCGGGGTAGAGGGAAGAGTTTATCGTCTAATCGTTTTATTTGAATATTTTGTAGGCAGTTTTCGTCATATGATTTATTTGAAAATTTGAAGAGTAGTACTTGATACATTTGGCATTCTACCTTAACAGGAGTAGGTGTGGATTCACATGGTTACGTAGAATTAAATTATTTATGAATTCGTGTCAAGCACGATATTTTTAGATCACTGTGTTGAAACTCTAGTGTGGTCCATATTTCCAGCTTCAATTCATGATATAGTCACTGTTTATCATTGAATTCCTTACTAATTCCAGTTGATTTTACAGGTCAACTATTCAAACTGGTCTTCAGAAATTCCCAACTGATAGCCAATTATCTTTGAACATAGGATTATAATTTCTGTATAAACAACTTTCAGCGTTTCTCATAACTGATCTTAGTTCATGTCGCGAAGTGTGCAAAATTCTCCTGGAAATAATCTAGCTTTGTTTCAGGGTCTGTAGTTCCTTTATATTTGTGTTTGTATTTGACATAGAAAATAATATCGTGTTAAAGAAAGTCAAATGAACCGAAAAGATTAGTTCATTAAATTTACTTCGCGATTTCAATTGTTAATTTTAGGTAATTATTCAGAAATTCCTTTAGATGTAGAAAACGTTTTGGTTGATTTAGACAAGTTTTGTCATCAGAACATTGACCTCGAGATCTGAAAGTCGTTGGTTGTGTGCTCATCATTAGAGTATTGCATACTAGTGCGTAATTGACAATAATGATTTCATTTCATTACTCCGAAGCTATCTGTACTTGTTTGTTTAAGATAAATTAGTGTTCCATTGGTGTGAGGGTGAAAACCAAGCGTTATTTCAGTCTGATACAAATATGTCTAGTGTGGTACAGTTAGACATGATAGATCAAAAACCTAAGTCCCGAAATAAAATATTTGGTGGAAATTACACTAACGCACATCATTCGCCCACTAAATGAATGATACACGGTATTGTTTAGCGTAATATATATTCTGATTTATGAATTTCAAAATTAACACCTCTTTTTCTGAGGGTAAACAACGAATGAATCATATTAATCGCTTTAGTGTTTACGCTTGACTTGGAAGGGAAGCATAATATAAGGTTTACATACATAACTATTGGTTATCACAAATCGAAAACAGGAAACTTGGTCGTAATATTCCCACAGTTGGAAAAAATACATGACCGAATGAACTGAGCACACTATAGCAACCATCCTACACCCAATTTCGATTATGGTTAATCTTGGTTAAGCCCTTTTATTAACTTACTTAGCAGACATGTCATTTGGATAACAATTCGCATATGTCTTTGTACTGTTATGATCACTAGAGCACATGACAGACTCTAGCCAAAACGTTGATTGCTTAAATATCATTCTATGATCCAACCTCCTCCCCATAATGTATGCACTCAAATCCTATTATTAGCTCTTGCTTTGTCTTGTTGCGCTCTTATACAGTTTGACTATAAATTTGCCTATGTAATTGCTCTCGCTGATGCTTACTCATGTGCTTGTAGCTTTATGGCCTGCGTCATTTGATAATAAACTGTAGTTGCCGCTTCTCTTTGCCTTCTGATTTCATGCACCGTTGAGATTTATATTATAACGGTTATCGAGGTGAAAGATTAGCGAAGCATTGCACTACAAGACCACTAGACAAAGGAAACCTGTGCATCTCATTATTAATGCAAAATCTACTCTGAACTAGCGTAGTGAAAATTCATACGTAAAGTCTCTGTGCACAAATACTAAGTTTTTATTAAAGTTAGGTTTGTAACAAATCTATGCTGTATCCAATTCTACAGTTTCTGGAAAACTTGACTGTAGTGAAAGGCTGGCTGTGTATTTCTCCCTTTCATCTGCTTTAATTTTATCAACTGTGGTACTTTTTAAATCTAAATTATAAGTTCAGTCAATTATCTCTATTATATTTTCTGTTTAGTGTTTTTTGGACACTATAACTTGCTTGACTTTTCCAAGAACAAGAATTGAAAGCAATTAATGTGTATTATGATAAAACCAAAAAGCGGAGGTATATTACTAAAACATTTGAGATTATAAAGAATATACGTAAGAATCCCCAGCATCTCGGTTTGTCTGTTATCGTTGATTGATTGGAAAGAGATCAGTCATTTCATTTCGATTTGAATCTGATCAGTGCATACAAAATAGTTAGCACTATCCTATTAGTATCTCCATTTGTTTAACATTTAGAAAGACTAGTCATATATATGTTTCTGTAATACTAAAATTGTTCTTTTAATCAACCAATACATAAAATTCATTTGAAACTTCAGTTAATGACTAGTTTCACTTATCTGTTTTGAGTCCTAGA
Organism: Schistosoma mansoni; assembly: GCF_000237925.1. Lineage (NCBI taxonomy): Eukaryota > Metazoa > Platyhelminthes > Trematoda > Strigeidida > Schistosomatidae > Schistosoma > Schistosoma mansoni. The sequence goes on along the minus strand of NW_017386146.1, from coordinate 74,373 downwards.
TTTTAACAGACTAAACTTAATCTTTAATGTTAACCAGCAACATTCTTGCTAATGTTCTAACCTACAGTATTGAGTTTGTTTTTATCATGTGATATTTAATCATATCACTACACATCCTTAATCATGTATTAGTCATAGATTTCAGCTGAACAAATCAAAATTTTTCTGAAAAAAAACCTCAATGTATATGTGCTGTCAACAAAATCTGAAAAAATTAATCTTTGGAATGAGACGTCTAACTTATGAATGTTTTACGAATATGTTTACTGACAAATTTAGTTTTGTGAGCATTTAAATCTCATAATGATAAACGTAGTAACTTGACTTATATGCCAGTGTTGCGAACTGAACTAAATACCGACTACTTTTACTGATATTCTGTTTACTGTAACCACTTTAATAACTGCTACGTGTCATGACAAAACAAGACTGATGTACTGACGGAAGGAAGAAAAGACCTCTTTATTCATCAGCCATTAACTATACAACATTCACGATAGTGATAATAAATTGCTTATCATTTAAAATGCTCAGTCGACCGACAAATTTTAATGAATTGAACTAATGGTTAATCAATAATCTAATGTTTGTATACGATCTGTAGAATCAATAGGTTAGCTTACTTGAATGAGGAATATAATTCATCCCGGAATTATATATTTGTTTCCATCTTAACAGTCGGTCACTCAACTATGTTGTAGTGAGAAAATCTGCGTTCTATCTAGTCGAAGTGAATTCCAACTGTACTTCGACAACTTGTCAACATTTTGGATTATTAAACGCTTTTTTATTTTTCATTTAAACTATATGGGGTAGTTTTTCTCTAAAAAATACAACTGCGTTCAATATGAAAATGTTGGATGATATACGGAGCTAAATTACGGATTATATTATATTTTTAGACATCTTAGTAAGTTTTATGCAAGTCTGAACCAATCATTATTCATGCTTCAGACACGTAATTGTCTCATTCAAACTTAGAGAGAAGATAGAGACTGCATAGGAAGCATTGTTACTGGAAGCTGAATATGTATGTTTTTGCAATTTCTGCACATCCGTAAGTGATCAAACCGATCCAGATAATAACATATTAGAAAGTAACCATGATGAGGCAAATAATCCATCTAATCTCTATAGCTCCTCGATACTTATGTTACTTCTCCATGAAGTCCTGAAAGACAGTGTGATATATCTGACTTCGAATTCTATATAATTATTGATTGATATTATCAGGAAGACTGAGTTGTTGTTTGATTTAAGTTATTAGTCTAATTCCTAGCCGGTTGTTTGTTTCATGAAACCCTAACGAATTCACCTTGGTATGAGAAAATCCAAATAAATACTTAGTTTTCCAAAGTGAAATTTTTTTTATGGACTTTTATCCGCTTATCATCCCGACATAATGTCGTGACTATTGTAATGGATTCTGAGTGTTCACTTGATTACACAATCATTCAACTAACTGACTATTATTTTCAATCACTAAATTAGTTCTTTGAAATGAATTCCTCTATAATAATATTTCTAACAGACTACAAAATTGTATGCCTTTTTGCATATCATATGCTCTGGTATGAAATAAGACGCATATTTACAGTGTATTATAACGTTGATCTGTAAAACTTGACCATGACTTGTCTAACTTATTCATGTATCAGAGTACATAAATAAAAATTAATCTCCAATGCATTAAGTAATCCTCAGCTGTCATAAGTTGGTATAGATCTTCTTGTTAAGAATGCTTACTCTTTGAAAACGAATGAAAAACGTATTTAGCAGGTGGATACAAACCTATACATCTTTGTTTAAAAAGCTTGTGACTTAAGGCTATATCGAGGCAATCCACACGGGATACACATATGCCAATTGCAGTCCTAAACAACAATAGGAAGATACAAGCAAACATCACCAAGTGAATTTGAATATAAACCTAGTTGTTTTTAAAAGTTACATATTTCATATTCTACAGTTTTTATTTTTGTAAGAACCCAAATCTCTACACATGCTTCTATATGTTACACGATTTAATAGTCAGTAAGATATTCTGATCCAGCAATGGTTAATTCTCTATACATATAAGTGTAACTTGCTTGAATAATTTGCTGATGTAGAATTTATTCATCCATATTTTGCTCTTTTATACTTTGTCTATGATGATGTAATGAACACATAATAGTGCTACAAACAAGCAACTACACGGCTCTATTTTTAATCTTGGACACACGTATGTCCTTTTTAATGTATATACTTGTAGAAAAAGTTTATATATAAAAATAAAAAGTCAGCAATTAGTTCTTACTCTTAACCTACCCTGGTAATGCTGATTTATTATCCAGAGTGGTTATCACATTGTTTTTGTGTATTCTATATTTTTATAGTTGAGTTTATGAGTCAATTAAAGCTAGACCACCTTGAAAGCACTGTACGGCCTTTTTGTCCTAGCATGGGACTCCTCACCACTGTTCATCCACGATCCCGCCCGTGGGATTCGAACTCAGGACCTGTCGGTCTCGCTCGCAAATGCCTAACCTCTAAACCACTGAGTTGGCATCCACTGGTGTCAATGACTAACTTCAACCAAACCACAAAATTTATTTCTTTTTGTCGCGGCTTACCTTTTATCTGTCTAGTTTACCTTTTAGCTTTTATATAAAGATCGCTTAACAAGTATATTATGATTACTTACGATAACATACAAATAGTACAGTGATGTTAAAAATTGTCTAAAAGATATATTTCTAAAGGAATATGTTCATTATTTTCGTCAAGTTCTTATCACAGAAGTGCTTTATCTCGGTTCTGTAACAACTTTTTATGGAACCAAATAATTGTTAAAGTATAATAATGAAGCGATCAATAATTCGTTAAGTACTATTCACTTCATGGAAACTATAAAAGTCGGATGATGTTCATAGTGTAGAATTAAATCAGTAAAGTAATGAATAGCTGTGAGATGTTTATCCGTATCTATATTTTCATAACAGGACACTGTTTTAAAAACCTGGTTATTTATTCTATTGATTTGTAATTTTATTTAGAGTGAAAGGACTTCTCATCATTTGACTGAAGAACTATTTAAAACCAGAGAAGTTAAATGGTATTTTGAAACGAGGAAGTAGTGAATAGAAAGCTAGATCCCTCAGGTTTCTCATTGTTCATGTTATTTTTATACCACAAAGTTGGGATTCAGTAATCCACATTTCGGAATTCAGGCAGTACTTTCACTAGTGACTAATTTCAAGAGATGATTCCTGAAGTTTCAGTGCTTAGATTGATTGTTGGGGTTGAATCATGTCTGGTATAATACGAACACTAACGATGTCTACAGAATATTATGAACTGACTGAAATAAGGAATGATGTACTTTGATTCAAATGGACTACAAGTAACCGTTGGGTTGAGAGACTTCAAAATCTTAGTTTTTATTTTGTGTGAGGTCGTGTGTGGACATCATTTGTGAGTATCAAATGATTGCTTCCTCATTTTTAATAGTTGTATGTCTGATGTTAGTTCGTGATATATATATATATATATATATACCATATTATCATAATACAGTATTTGACTTTCATGTTGTTACATGAAGGAAATTCTTGATTCAATTGTAAGATGAAATTGTTCAGCAGTCCAGTAAATGTCAACATCAATTTTATTGAATCTACTTCATATCAAAGAGGCAATAACCCTTTGAAGATGTAATAAAATCTAAAAATTATTAAAAAATAAGTAGCTTATCTTAAGTTTAACCCTCTAGATCATGTCAATTGATGATGTGAGGTTTGAATTTTATAATTTAATTAATTCATTATACAAACCATTTCATCTCAGAAATATATTTCATTTGACATATGACATTTGGTCATAGACCCCTTTGAAATGTTATCGTCTCATGCTGGGACCACCAAGGTATAAATGCAGGGTACTGGATAAGAATGAAAAACCTGTTAGTGATGTAATGAATCTTCATTGGCTGGAGTGACTGAGATATTTATCGTGTATGGCTAACCACGGCATACCTCTAGGTGTGATGTTTTCTGGTCTTGGAGATTGGAAAAAGCCAATAAAATATCAAGTGGTATTACGTTTCAGTGGAAGAGGTACATGTTATTGGCTCAATAGTCAACTTAAGAAATTCCATTCCTGTAATTAGTTAGATTTCTGGACATGTAAAAATGTAGTAGAACGGTGACCCTTTTACTTCAAATCTGTTATTGCTACAAAAGTGGTTGCGAGCGTTCTTGATTTTTCGGTAATTTCGTAAAAAATGTTTCAGAATCACCAGTGTTTTTACAAAGAACTCACTAATTTAATCATCGAACAAAGTAGAAATAGCCATTTTCTTTTAACCCACTGTCACTGGTATATACATGTGCACAAATCGTGCTAATTGCTTAATATACGTTGAAGCAATACGTGATCATAATGAATTAGAAGTTGACTGAAATGGATGATTTAGCAGAGTACATTCCATGAATAACTTAGATATATTTAGCTAATATGAGTGATCAAAAACAGAAGCGAATCTATAGTCAAATCTAATTAAGGTGCAGCTAGGCATGTAAACATGTAGATAATCTGACAGGTGTAAGGTGAGTTACATATTCCCCTATTCTTAATATATATCACTAATGATTGATTAATTGTTCACTGTTGTTGAATTGTGTCGGGTTTTGGTGTGGAAATATTACTTACGTTCTAGTCAGGCTAGTCACGTGTTCTTGATCTGAGTTGTGTTGAAGTCCTGTAGGATAGACACTGGGAGGGAATCTAGTGTAGATATTCGTCTAAAGTAAATTAACGTCCCATTCATGTACACAGGGGAAACGGATCGTTATAACGATATATATATATATATATATATGCATGCTTTCAGGTTTTCCATGGTGGTCTAGCTTCAATTGACTCATGATCTCAACTGTATAAAATTACTAAAATCCCCACAAAACCCCCTTCTGAAAAATTTGAATGATTAAGTTAGTTGAGACATATGCAAATGAAGAAAAATAAGCTACATGTCAATGTCAATATACACCAGTAAGCATAAATACATTTAATAAAGAATAAATTACTTCAAGATAAAAATAAGTAGTCCAAGTTTATTGGATTTCATCAAATTATCCATTGTAAACAAAATTTGAATGATTAAGTTATACGAGACTATATTATTAGATGTGTTTTATTGTTGGAAATCAATCCCCTAGATCTTTTGGATTTCCACATTTTCCCCCATGATTTATTTTTATGATTTCACTAGTCTTCTCTCAAATTGTATCTTAGATGTCGGATCTTTTTGTATAACGATTAATACCGTTTACTATTTGTACTACTTCAAGATTTGACCAGATGTTTTGATGTTGATGAAGTATGGAAAATTGAACTGATGTGCATAGGTGTATCATGAAGTTGTATTTTGTATTTGACTGACGAATGTCTATCTATGAATGTGAACTAGTTGTAGGTTGATACTGTGTGAACAGGATTTTTGAAAATCAATATGAAATTTCTTTCATCATGATAGGTCTATGCACTGTGGTAATATTTCAGAGGTGTGACTCGAGTGTCCGTGAAGGAGACTAGTTGTATTCTGTTTTTCCCTCTCTCACTAACTTTTGTAAGTAGAACATTTGCTGATGACGGTCCCTGTGTGAACAAAGTACATATGATTTAATCGATTACGCATAAACTCTTGTTATGACTGACTTCTTGTAGGACTATGATATTCAAATTGTTTAATCACTGTATTGTTACTAATCTTTAGCTTGTTTAATCTATAGAATTCAGCCATCAATAAGAAGCAAACAAATATTCCGTAAGTAATTTTTAGCTCTCCCATTAAAAAAAATGCATATGGTTTACTGATCGAATAAATTACTATCATTCTTTGTTTGGTTCTTGTTTATATTCTCATGTTCCCACCTACCATAATTAATATATATCCTTGAATTTAATAAGTGTATACATTCATTTCTCATATTTATTCGTTTGTCTAGATTGTTAACTAATCAAAAAGAAAAAGAAAAAAGAAAAGGGGATACATAACCAGAATTTCATGTTTCTAATTAGACTAGGTGTTATACATTCTTATTCATAAAAAAGATGGTACTATTATTCTGTTTAACCTTAACTCTCTACAACCTGTACTGTTTTCTATGTATACAAAATACAAGATACACATTTATTTAAGAAAAAAATAAAGTTTTTCAGAAAATAATCCAACATACTTGAAATCTTGTTGATTATTTATTTATAATTACTAAACTAAATTTTTTAATTAAAAGTATAAAAGTTTGTTTTTCTTTGTGTTAATTAAATTCAGTTGTTAATTAACTCCTGAAGAAGTGGCTTACATTCAGTCACAAAATGTTAGATATATAATTTTTATACCGTTTGGATTATAACAAAAAATATATTTTCAGTAAGGGTATTTGTGGAGATTGTATTATTTTCAACAGTTGAATTCATGAGTCAATCTAAGTTAGACCAACTTTGAATACTTAGAAGTACTGGACGGACATTTCGTCTTAGTTTGGGATTGCATTTCAGTGGTGGTCTTGTGTTGTGTGCTAATGGTGTTGACAGATCAAAGTAGTATGTATTACCAATCAAAAGTGAAATACATGGAGGCAGAAGGTTAAGAAGATCGAGGAGAAGAGGATGAGAACAGAGAGTGATTTGTGTGGAAATGAAAAAAACAATGAGGTCTGAGCCAATTGATTGACATTCTGCAAATAAAGTGCTTACTGTATAGTTCTCATATTTACCAAGAGATTCTGTAGTTTTGTGTTTAAATACATTTGGTTGTTCCCACTTGTGTTCTCGTTCACTACAGTCTAGCTTAGATCGACTCGTGAATCCAGCTGTTGAAAATACTACAATCTTCACAAATCCCTTTACTGATAATAATCATATGCTCACTAGTGACTAACTTCAGAGATGGTTTTTCCTGGAGTTCTTGTGAGAAGCTTTGACCAGTGTAGTCCAATGTGTGTTGGGTGTGAGACAGTTATTCACCTCTGTATGGTGGTCTGGCTTAGACTGGTGAATTCAACTGTTAAAAGCATATTTATCATTCATGTGAGTTAGCTTAAATGTTTTTCTAACAGTTGAGTATTTATGGATTCAATTGATTTTCAACAATTTTTCGTAGTTTCAATGTGTTCAATTTCGAGAATTTCGCCGTATAGTCATTGAGATTATGTTTTGTCTCATCACTAACGATTTGCGTCTAAAAAACGTAAACAAATGCTATCGTATTTCTCACTACTAACCATTAATAAGTAGTTTGGTTTAAACAGTAAAATCTATCACAATTATTTATTTATGTTTTCTATCAAGTTGTCGGGATTTTTTAGTTGAGGCATTCCAAGTAGATTGTTGCAAGAGATAGACATTTACCTCTGGACATATAAATCTCCTACTGTTTAGTGTCTAATCTATCTGACAAAATACTGTACATTGTCTATACATATAACCTGAAATGTATATTGCAAGTGTCATTCGCAATTTACTCAATAATACAGGGGATCTAATGTATCAAATATGTTTTTTTTTGTATGATACAGTAAAATAATGATACATTGTACCTGATATTTGTGTGTATTTTCAGATTAAATAGGGACTACACTTTTATGCGCTAGTAAACTATATCACATTTTACACACTATGTGTAATGAACGCGTACTCAGCTGGGGAAGACCAATTTATTTTCCAATGCACAATCGCACAGTGGATTATCAAAATGTGGAAATCATTCATGAAATATATCATTTGCTCATCATCTTTGAATCGTTTCTCAGAAGCTTCGTTGTTCCTTTATTCCTATTGTTATCTTTATTCCTTTCAGTTCCCTTCTCACTTCTCTTCATGTTAATCTTCTCAACCTTCTGCTTGAAGACGTTCTACTTCGTAATGGTGCTACACACTACTTATATTTGTAAAGATAAGTAGCATACGCCATTCATGACCTCAATCTATAAATTAGTCACTTTGATAATTATTGTTTATTCATTTTAAGAAAGATTAAAAAAGTAATCCCCACTAAATACTTCATCAGGATGACATTGTTTAACAAGTTCATTTATAGAGTCTTGTCGTTTTATTGGATTGACAAAACGAATAAACGAAATGGTGAACATTTGAAATTATTTGAATTTTACTGACTACTGAAAAATACTTCATCTGGGAATTAAATTTTTTCATAGAGATATTTTGTCAAATTTTATTCATTTATTTTTACAAGCAAAAACTATCAAAGTGTTAGAAAGATTAATTGGACTGAATGAAATATAATGTTGCAAGGATTATATCAATTACAATTCTAGTTTAGGGTTAATGACTATTCAACAGTCTATGTTACTTGATACTCTTTACAAATTTATCTTTGACTAAGTTGTTATTATCAGAAGGATTGGTTGAAGTTAGACATTAACACCGTTGGATGCTGGCTCAGTGGTCTAAAATTTAAGCGCTCACGCGCGAGACTGATAGGTCCTGGGTTCGAATCTCGCGAGGCGGGATCGTGGACGCGCACTGCTTAGGAGTCCCATGCTAGGATGAAACGGCCATCCAATGCTTCCAGGTTTTCCCTGGTGGTCTAGCTTCCATTGACTCATGATTTTTGAACCATAAGTTATTATTACTTTTTTGAAGAAATTAGTGAGAAAGTTATGTATGGAATATTTACCTATCAGAATATTATTGGATCAAAATTATATTTATTGTGTTACGATGTTAGATGTGAACAATATTTTCACTTGTCAACTAATTCAACTGGGTTTCTCAATTTTTTGTGTAAACTCGAAAGAAAGAATGAAGACAACTGTTCACTTTGATGCATAAACTTAAAATAGGTAATGTATTAATCAAGCTTTTCAATAAGTCTTAGTTAAATACTAATTAACCTGATAATTGACAGGGGGATTCCATTGCTAACTACAATACAAATACATTTGTTCACTTATCTGAATAATAATTCTATGTATTGTTTGATATAATAAAATTCATATTGCATACATTTCAATAAAACAAGACATCATATTAGTCTCATACTCTATACAATAAACAATATTGACAATAATCAAGTTAACTCACTTTGAACTAAATTATTCATCAAAACCGTAGCAGTCTTTACTAAAGCATTTTATATAGGTATGATGTGAGGACATACGAATTGATTCATATTAACTTGAGGAATGTTTATCTTTCCAAGAACAAACTGTTTTCTGTTATATAAGAACTTTCGTCTAAATTGGAGCGAATAGTTTCACAGTATTTAGGCGCCGAGTTGATGTAAGACATTAAATAGGAAGAATATATTAGTAAAACCTCAGCGAATGAATTTGAAGTAAATCCAACTTTTCGCCTGGCAATCTGGTCAAGGCTTTTTCAAGGAAATATCTGTTATTTTAGTGGTTTTATCGTGAACAAACACTCAGATGGTGATAACCAATTTATTATTCAATGCAAAATTACAGAGTTCTTTAGTAAAATGTGAAAACCATACATTAAATACTTCATCTTCAGATCTTCCATCAATTATTCATTATATCCTTCATGATTCTTCTAATTCTCGATTCCTTTCTATTCCCCTTTCTGTTTTCTTCAATTCAATCTTATCAACCTTCTTTCGATAGGCATTCCTCTTCTGATCGGTGTTACATACTACTTATGTGGACAGACATAAGTAGCATACAACATGGTTTTACTTCACTTTTCACGTATATTAGTTATAAATGCCTTATTACAATGTGTTTTCTAATAATTGGTCATTATCTAAAATTCAAGTGTTGTATCAGATTAGATCTATTAATATCAACCCTGAAACCCTAAACAGGTGTGCATGTTGAAAATTGTTATGATAAAGTGGGTAGTGATAAACAGTCAGTCAGTCATAATGTAGAACATCGTACGTACGTACATCAGTTCGAGTTGTCATACCATATTAGCACAGAGATGCAGTTGTCGATTCAAATCCCATAGTGGTAGAAATAGTAAGAGTATAAGCAGTAATCCAAAAGATTAGGGTTTGAAGATGTTATTTAAGGAGTATAATCCAGTAAAATAAATTTGGAAAGAGGAAAAAGATAGAGACGTGAAGAATCCAGAAGATTAAGATTTGGGAGGACACAAAGAGTGGATGCACCTTTGCCATTGCAAACGATTTGGAGTCATGTCATTCAAGGTCTCTAATCATCGGTTTCTATCATCTCGCGGATCCCAACCAGGTAGTTTACACCTACCAACATGGCTCAGTCCACTTGTCACTAACTTCATGGATTCGTGCCAAGTTTTGGTCTGTCCACGCCTAGCTTTCTTCCAACTTACTCATACACCATGAAACGTCTCACGTCGAGTAGTGATAAACAGTTCATTACAACAGCTTTTTAGCTGATAACATTCTCTAGTGATTATTGGTTGTACCGTGTGATTCAAACTTAAATATATTTGATTTAGATAACAGAATAACTTATTGTTTAACTAAACAAACCTATAAAAAATGTGACCGTTGATTATTATTATTTTTTCACATGGTGATTTCGTCATTAAAATTCCATGTATTTTGTGCAATTATCAGTCAGTATCAATAGTTTGTTCATTTGTAACAATTAAGTATCTTGACCACCACTAAGCTGTATTTCCTCATTTTCGTAGCTATCTGATTGGTCCTCCCGGTCGTCCGAATTTTTCGGATATTCCACGTACCTGTATTAATTGTTACTCTGGTTTTTAGAAAGGGCATCGGCCCCTTGACTTCTGAGGAATATTGGCTTTCACTATGAGGCGTTAGATTTCTTCTAAATGATGGTCCTTCAACTCTCAAGGGAGAGTTTAAATGGTTTAATTGTTTATTCTGGTTAGCGTTGTTTTATTAAGGTTGTTTTCAAGAGATGGGGTGAGTTTGGTCTTATTTCAGACTTGTCACCTGTATGTATTTGGATTTTGTGACAAAAAGCTATATCAAATAATCGGCACAGGATGCAAACTTATGAGTAAATTTTAATCAACCTTGAAATATTTTAAACCCTCGATATTATTGATATGGTTATCTGTACTCATTAGGTGAGTTGAAATGGAACCATTGAAAACTGATCCGGTAGTTTTAATGTTTAAGCGATCACTATGAAAACTGGTGATTTTGGATTTTGTCCCTAGCAACATCGACTATGTGCACTGTTAAGGAGTCCTATCCTTAAACTAGACAGTTGTTCATCTCTTCTTCGTTCTTAGTGGCATCCAAAAATGACATCGATCCGTAATAAATATAACCTACAACTGAATGAACATAAGTACCATTTATTCACTTTCGTTTAATTTTGTAGTTAGTATCACGGAATCGCTGTATATTTTATTATTTTTTATGATGAATTAATGCTTATGAGTGAATTCTGTTTTTTTAAAAAGAGGTTTAGATACTGATTACAATAGCAGTTAAAACTTACAACTTAATTCACTTTGTATTACTTGTTTGAATCTTCCCATTGATGTTTAGGACTGAAACTGGTCAGTCTCTTATTGGCATATGTGCATACTGTGCGTGTAGCCTCGATATAGCCTTAATTCACAAGCATTGTAAGCAAAGATGGATAGTGGCTAGCAAGTGGGATCCAGTTTGACTCACGTTTCATTCTATTTGGGACACGTCAGCTGAATGTACCTGCATCTCAGAGTTGATGTTCACTCCGGGACTCGAACCCGGTACCTTTCGCTTCAAACGCCATCGCGTTATCCATTCAGCTACTGGGTCCTGATACAACTTAATATTTGTATAAATATCCTTGAAACTTACAAGATAATAACTATCTACCCAATGCTCAATTTATTCAAAATTATCAAATCAAAACTTGGTAATGATACCTATCTTAGCATTTGTTAGCATAAAACGTACATCACCAATACATTTAAATCACTTACGATAAAACTGATTACTGAATTTCCGTTAGCAATTTGAACGGTAACTTTTAATTCACAAGACTAGACTAAAAGTGAAAATCCCTAAAAAGTCACTGATTACATTATGAAATAATGTCTTTATTCCTTTAGATAGTTAGTTTACCATTATAGCCGCCGAAAATTATTGTTCAATAGTGTGTTACAACGGTCAGAAATGAGTTGTCGTTTACTGCTGTTGGCAACATTTTTATTTTCATACTCTATAAATGCTTTGTAAACTGATGAACAAATTATCACCATACAATTTCTTTTCTTATAGTTGATATTCTAACTTGTCAAATATCTACAATATTTAGGTATTAAGTAGCATGTTGGCTGATCAGTGATTGTTTATTTTATTATATTTTCATAATTATACTTTGCGAATTGATCCTGCCATATTCATCAGTAATTTATCAGTACTCACTTAGGCTTCATAGAAATTCTTGGTTCTTTCATTCTTTGTTTCAGTTAATTGTTGTCTATGATAAATGTTCCCGAAAAAAGTACCTGCAAACTGTCCTCCTAAAATTATCAGTTTCATTATCAACTATTTTCTACTTTATAATAAATATTTATTTGTTTTTGTATTGATTGTTTAAATCTTCCCATTGATGTTTAAGACTGTAATTGATCAGTTTCTTATTGGTATATATGCATCCTGTGAGGATTACTTCAAAATTGCCTTGAGACACAAGCACTATAAGAAGAGATGGATGGTGGTACAAGCTAGTTGTTATCTGAAATCTGTAGCTAAGTAGATTAGGTGATGGCTTTCGAAGCGGACGGTATTTAGTTTGAATCCTATAAAGAACATGATTTTTGGAATACAAGTACATCGAGTTTCGGAGTTTCAAATAGGACGGACGCCCATCGTGAATGCCACTGCTAGCCATTATCCATTTCTACATATATGATTTTTATTCATTGTTGAATTGTTTTATGTAAATAGACAGTATATGTGAAAAAAAGCATAACTGTCAATAGATACTACTGTTGGAACATACTTTACATGATGTATTTACGTTCATTGCATTTTACCAGTTTGAATAGCTTTTGATTACATCAGGTAACAGGATTAGTTGTGGTACATGAGTTAATTTTTGGTTAATCTTTAAATCAAATAAATATTGCTGATGAAATTAAACATAATGTCACACTTAGATGGTTTACAAAATCAGTAATGATAAGAACGTTGTTGGTTCTTTCTGTATCATAGTCATCATTTTGTCATCTCTTACAACTATTACTGATCGTTTTATTTTAAATGTATTAATCAAAACATATTTATGTAGTTTAAGGAATTTTTTATTATGAGCTGACACTTAATGGAGGATCAATAAAACTTAAGAAGGTATGTACGACTCTTTTGCTCAACGATTCGTCAGTAGTTATTACTAAGGAACCCGGTTGTGGTGTGCGCTATTTATGCGGACAGACATAAGTAGCATGTAGCAGGTGGAGCAAATGCAATGCTTACCAAAAGAAGATTGAAATAAAGAGAACAGAAAGGAAAACTGAGAGTAATCAGAATGAAGACAGAATTAAAAGAATGATGGACAACTGAAAGAAGATGTGAAAATGATATATTTTAATGTATGATTTTCATAGTTTTAGAGGCACTGTGTGATTCTGCATAAGAATAATTATTTGGTTTTCCACATCCAGTCTTCGTTTACTACATCGTGACTGTCTGGTTACTCAGAAAGCGTGATATATCTTTCTACCACTGAATTACTATTTTTTGTGTGATAAAACACTTTGTTTCCGTATCTACAAATTGTTTAGTTTACTAGTGTGGTGTGTGCTACTGATATCAACAGATACAAGTAGTATGTATCATCAATCAAAGGTGAAATACATAGAGACAGTAGGTTAAGAAGATCGAAGAGAAGTGAACGAGAACAGAGAGTGATTGGTATAGAAGCAAAGGAACAATGAGGTCTGAGACAATTGATTGACATTCTGGAAAAAAAGTTTTTACTGCATAGATCTCATATTTTACCAAGAGATTCTGTAGTTTTGTGTAAATATATTTGGTTGTTCCACGTGTTTTCTCGTCCACTACGCTATTAAGGGTTCGCAGTTTCTGACGGTTGATATTAAGAACTTTAAGTTATCAGTACCTATTGAAATATCCTAATCAGCTTCCCTTGATATGGTATTTTAATTACAAACTTCAGTGTATTTTGATTGTGTTGAGTAGTAAACTCTCGGACGAGCGTTTCGGCATTACTTGACATTTGCTCTTAGGATTTGTTAATCGTTGCATAATACTTATTATTTTTCACTGTTCTTCATTATTGTTACCCGGTATTTTGAAAGAAGAATTTGGGTAGTGCTGAAAACAGTTATAAGGGTGTGGTGAATCTTATGAGGTTATGATGAATATAGTTGTGTAAAGACATATAAAATCTTGCAAACTTCTGGTAGGTGTTACCTTATCAGGTACCAACCATTCAATCTATTCATATCTTTCTCTATGTATATCATCTGATAGAAAGTGATGTCAATACAGTAGAATCCATGCACTCAAGCAAAGGTATAAAAGCCATACAATACCTTATCTAACAAACGAACAGGTTGTTAAAGTTGATCTAGTCAATAACTTGTGTTCTTAAACATATTTCAAATTTTTAAGAAATTTACAGATTCGAATCTTCTTTAGAAAAAGAACATTTCATTTAATTCCAGGTAGTTTATCTATTTAACTTGTATACATATGCAGTTATCAGTTTATTTGACCCTTTTTCTTACTTTGTTAAAGAAACTTATTGAAATACCTTGTAATGAGAATTCTATGTTTTAACATTATTATTAATAATAGAACAGATAAAATACATTTTCAATCAAACAGTTTAAAAAAGAGTAATGAAGTGGTTAATAAATAAATGAAACCTGAATTTAGCTGCATAGTTAAGGACTACACAATAAACAATGAACAAACTATAAATGGCGATGTTATGTTTGCGTCGTTTAGTATTTATATTCGAAAAACAAGGAACTACTACAATTCCCATGGCGCAAACTAAAATCACCAAGACTTGTACAAGTGAAGATTTATTAACCCCAAAACACGACGACTCTAGTCGAAAATACACTTATTATTTATATATTGATTCGCATACCCATTTGATTATTAATTAGGAAAAAGTTACAGATATGAAATTATAACAAACTTGCATGTTGTATTTCATACTGAATTGTTATATCGATTGCCTGCGTGAGTGCCCTGTTTATATATCAGTGATAAGACCGCCTATCATAGAGCAATGAATTTATTGATCGTCCAATGATACACAAAATCCGTATGAGTAATCTTGAGTACTTATTAGTCCTGCTTCCTGCCTAGCTTAGCCAGTTAATTCCAGAACACCAATAACAGCCTCTGCAATATGAATCATTATTCTCAAACATACTGGGTTTATATATCAAACAAACAGACCACATCGTACCATAAAATAGAAAATGACATTTGTACAAGATTTAGTCAAATGTGGCTTTGAATGGGGGGAACAGTAATCAATAGACTGGGGATAACTCAGGAATGGTAAATTGTATAATAGTAGTCCATAGGTTGAAATAAAAATTATAATAAAAGGAACATGAATAAGAATAGTTAAGTTACTTAGCAGTTATACAATAGGAAACATATATATCATATTGGTCGACAATGAGTTCCATTAATCTCAACGGGATATAACATGAATTTAGTTCATTTTAAGTTAATACAAAAATATTTTATTCTCAATCAACATCAAACTGAAAATAATATATATATATATATTACATTAGGTAATCGTTATATTAAATTGAAAAACGGGAGTAATGTTGGACAAGAATCACAATGAGTTAAAAATATAATTTCACCTTTACATCACGTCATATTAGATGGGAATTGAGAATGTCTGCTGACGGCTAATTAAATCATTAGGCTAATACTATTACTAATACTACCACTACTAAAATACAGGTATTAATAGTTTTAAAAATCGGGGGAAAACATCAAATGTTATGATGAAGTGTTAAACTTGTGTTTACAAGAATTTTAACTAACATGTTCGTAACAAAGATTAGAAAACAGCATGTGCCCAGTCAGTCAGATTAACCAAAAATTAGGTGTAATTTACAGCTTAAAATTAGACTCATAATAAAGTTAACAATGAACCATGAAAGAATTTTCGTCTGTTAATTTATCTTTAACAGAATGTAAATAATTCACATTTATATAACATGTGGGCGTTCTAGTACAGTGATCTATTCAGGAGAGAGAAAAAACGAGTTGATGAAATACTAGAATTTATTAATCACTGAAATGAATAAATCGAAGCACTGGTAAATGTTGATATCCCAGAGATAAGCTAAAATATATGAGAAATTAGAAGTGAAATTGAAAGAAAATATCAGCGATAGAAATTAAAATAAATACAACCTTTCGTTTGGCAATCTGATTCAAGTTTCTTCAAAGAAATAGTGAAACATCAAATTTTACTCAATACCTTTGATATTTGATTACTTCTCTTGAAGAAGTTTAAACCAGACTGCCAAGCGAAATGTTGGAATTACAAATACAAAAACACTGCTGAGGAGTCCCATGCTAGGACGAAACAGCCGTTTAGTGCTTCCAGGTTTTCCATGATGGTCTAGCTTCAATTGACTCATTATCTCAACTATTAAAAATACAATTATTTTTTAAAGTTTTCCATTAACCATTGAGAAATTGTTCTTCCAGATTTAGACGAAAGTTCTTATAAGAATGAGTGAGTTATCTACTGAATAAAATACGTGTTATACTCACAATCGTATGAAATTGAAGCGTACTAGTTTCACTTTGATAGTAAAACTAGAACGTTCTGAAATCAACAGTTTTACCTTGCATATATTCAGAGTTTCGATAGTTTGTCAGATTAAGTAAATTGTTATTCTTTTAATTTTCTCCAAAACAATAACGGATTACATAGGTTGACTAAATCATAGTGAGTAACTTTGACAAATAACGTGTAAATAATAAAACAAAATGTGTAAAGCAACACTTTGACTACGCCATTTAATTGGGAGATCCTTTATTGAATGAGTTACTTACTGATGCAAACAGCTTTTAAAATGAATTCAAATTATATGTATATATATAATTCAACATTCGTAAATACTTGTATTCCTCCAGTTTTCTATCCCAACTTCTTAAGTGTTTTTAATTTCGTCATTCATAGCAAACTTCTAGTTACGTGACTAAACTATTTATGGAATGTAGGTATTATCATACCAAGACTATTTGAAACACATTTATCAATCTGTTTTTTTTTTCTTACGGTTCAAACAATTAAAGGGACAACATAATGGTAATCATAGTGAGTAAATATTGAGTTTTTCCACACATGTTCGATTTTCTCACTTCATTCTCCTTCACGCTATTTAACATTTTATTTACTCAGCTGATGTATTCTTACTTAATTTCATTTGTATCTAGTTGTTACTGACATTCTCTTCCCTTTTTTGATTATATAACATTTTATAGAAAAATTTTTGTTGTAACTTAAATAAAAGTTAGTTATTCGTTTATTGTACTAAAGTTTTCGGCTCATATTGTCCTAATATGCGTTTAGCATCACTTTCCCCCCATCTCTCTCTCCCTCCATATATATATATATATATATATATATATTACTGATAAATACTTTTTGTGGGATACAAAGCTAAAACAATACCATATCACTTATTCAATCATATTTAAACAGTTGAAAATGGTTCAGATAATATGGCTTTAGACCATAGACAATAATAAGTTGTAGTTTGTTATAAAAGTTGTAGTGTTTCAGAATAGGCTTATTAGAAATACTGTCACTAAACTATGTTGTCTACATCTGTGTGATGATCAAGAATAATATTTTACTTTCATGAAGTACGTGTTCACATCTAAATTTCGGAGAGATAATTTATCTTTCTGAAAATAATACTCATATTTAACATATGTTGAGCTTTGTGTTCATCGACTACCGACATCATTTGGAGAATCACTGAAAACCAAGTAGCTTTAGATATAGATCTGAGACTGTTCGCTAGTGTTCACTACCACGACTTGTTTATAGGTTGAGTTTAGGACTATACGATGAGTAAATATTACCTTTTAAAACCATTGGCTGAAAATGCAATGATTCATACACCTAAATTCAGTTGACATTTGTTTAGAATTGTATTTTTTAATCTGGATTTCATGGAGAATATGAGACCTGTAAAACATCAACTTAAATGAATGTAAATGGCTCATGAATTTGTACAAAATACTGAAACGTGATAGTTTCACACGACATAAGTAGACTTTTATTAAATTGATGTATGTTAAACATTATTTTGATGATATAATAGTATTGGAAGTATTTCAATTATAATTTGAAATAATTAAAACTATCTATGAAACCCGCATTGGTTAAAAGTAACATTGTCGAGTATATTAATCTATCTTCTGTACAGAATGAAATAACATACAGGATTCGTTAAATTACAAGTATAACAATAATAAGCAGAGATGGATAGTGGCTAGAAGTGGAATCCAGTTTGACACGCGTTTCGACCTATTTGGGACTCGTCAGCTGAACGTACCTAAATCTCAGAGTTGATGTTCACTGTGAGACTCAAATACGATATAGTTCGCTTCAAACTCCATCACGTTATCCACTTAGCTACTGGGTCCTGATAGCCACTTGCTTATGCAATAGGGTATAGTTTAAATCCTTTTAGTTTTGTTTGTTTGAATCTTCCCACTGATGTTTAGGACTGCAATTGATCAGTCTCTTATTGGCATATGTGCATGCTGTGCGTATTGCCTCCATATTGTTCTAATTCACAAGCAGTCCTAAATATCATTGGGAATTTAAAATTTGTGATGGTTTCGCAACTTCATTTTGTAAAACAATTCATAGATATACAAGCAGCTTAGATATAGAGTTTAACATTAGATATCTTCACATATTTATATTCCATATTTGTTCCTGTCAAAAGATGACATATTGGAGTTTCATATATGAAATTCTATTCGAATGCGACAGTTATTTATACACAATGAATATTTAAGAATAGATCATTACCATAGATTAGTTGTCTATTAAGTTATATTTGTATTTTTAAAAAGAAATGAGTGGTAGCTTTGAATTTCAGATTCAATATATTAGGCTAAAAGATCCATCTAGATAACAAGTCCTGAATATAACAAAATTGTGTTTCATGGAATCTACTGGTTCATGATCTTGATGTAACTTAACACTAAACTCTGAATATAATTTCTTCGCAGAATCAAGCCATGCATAAACATACTGTTCTCTCTTTTTTTCCAGTTCATGACACAAAAATGATATTTTAAAAATGTCCAAAAAAAATTTATCGAACTCTGTTGGATCCATATATTACACATCAAGTTGGACTCATCACACAACTTTAGATATTTACTGAAAGAAGATCATTAAGGTTGATCGAACAGTTCAGTGTTTCTGAACCAAAAGAGACAGTAGTTTCATCTTGTAAACAAGATTATGTAGATAAACTGTTGATAGATGTTGAAGTCAAATCTTTTCTATTCCATAAGTTTGCCCAAAGATTAACATTAGTTTGAGTAGATGCGATTTAAAGAAATTAATTTAGGTAAACATTTTTCTTAAAAATTTAGTTGAATTACCGTTTCACTGTTATCACTTAATTATTTTTATAATAAGATGTTAATGTATTTCCATTTTCAAATCCCTATTCATCATCTTTATCCCCTATGTATATACATAAATATGTATAGGATTACATCACAAATTATTTGATTACAATAGCCTGACATTTGTCCATATCAGAAATACATGATCATAGGAAGTTATTGAAGAAGTTGAAAAACTGACTTCCTATGTGGATAACGTGGTGGCGTTTGAAGCGAACGGTACTGGGTCCGAGTCCCAGAGTGAGCATTAACTATGAGATGTAGGTACATCCAGATCGATAAGTAATGAAAAAAAATAATCATATTACAAAGTGTGAAAGGATTTTATTTAATTAATTACTTATTAAGATCTTTTATATTTTAATCTACCTGTCAACCGAAAAAAATAAATAAATTTTTCGTAATGAATATAGATTCTTTCCTTGAACTCCCACGGGGATCTTTAAGAATCTTCGCTTCATTTTTTTGTTGAAATTAGGCATCTAGGGTGAAGATTTGAGGTTTTCATCACGAACTGACATGATTTATAAAACAGAAACGTTTTGTGGCCACACAGACGAATAAATTCTAGGGGAAAATCCACGAAGCCCAAAATTAGTCAAGTTGGCTCGTATCAGAAGCACAGTACCACCATGTTAATGTTCGTTACAAAAATAAGAGTTGAATGTTAGAATTCGGGGATAAAGTTAACTTTCCTATTACTTACACTCTACATACAAAAATTAAGCATCTGATAAGCAAAAATCTATAAATCATTATCTCGTTTCTGATCGTTCATACTTTTAACTTTAGTTTTCTACACTAGTTCGAATTTTATACTGGCAACAAGAGCATTTCAGTCAGAAAAAAATGTAGGCTTGTTCAGACCAACTATCCAAACATTAAATATATCCAGTAAATAACGTGCTTTTATTTGAAATATCCGGAAAATTAATTTAAAGTTAAAAACTACAGGTAATCGTTACATTTATCACGTTTTTTTTGTTTTCGATTCCATCCATGAAACGTGGCAGACTAAGTGAATTTTATGCATTATGGATTATGGTGATGAAAATGATTCTCACACTGTTATTGTTTCAACCAGAGTTCGCATATTTAATTTATTAACTAAGACTAATCTAGTAATAAGTATCATATAATTACGCGATGTTACTAATTATCTAGCAGTAACTGAAAAATAATTGACAAATGATTTATACAGCTCTAGCCAATCATCACACTTAGTAAATCCCAGAAATCCATGTATTTACACACTTCGCTGAGCTGTTTCGTCAAAATTCGAGTAAATTTCTTACAGCTTTTATGGTTTCAATGGTCGTTTAACAACAGGTAGATAACCATTGGATTATGCATCTTATATACGTCTCTAGTGATGTTAAAACGTTTCACTCACCGTGATTCATAATGTGGTATTGTAGTGAACAAGAACACAGGTGGGGGACAATCGAATGTCTCAATCTTGGCTGTTCCTTCTGTAAATATCAGTCCATCTTCTCTGATCTCATTGTTCATGCATTATCATATCGATCGCGCTTCCTTCTTGTTCTTTCCTTGTCGATCTTCTGCCAAATTACATTCTGTGCCTGCCTTTCACCATATACTACTTACGTGGATATAAGTAACCCACACCAGAGTATGATATAAGTCGGCTACGAGAGCAATATCAAAAAGTTTAATTCATTATATTTAATACATTTTATCACTATTATTGACAGGTTCAGTGGAAATTAATCTAATCTGTAAATGATTTGCATGACTGAAACCCAAATCATGACAAAATAGTTGTTCAGTACTGAATGTTCTTCAGTAGTTGTTTAGTTATAATCGCCTCATGATTTAAATTTGACGCATGGTATTTTAAAAAAATTGATAGAAACTAAAGAGAGATTCTTTTACCTTCGATTATGTTTATATATCAGAAAACTGTATAGGTGCTGAGTGATAATGTCGCTCTATCTCCCCATATATATATATATATATATATATATATATATATATATATATATATATATATATATATATATATATGTCTAAAAGCATTGTCACTGAGCCATTAGACTCACTGAGAAATGCAAATAAATTATAATCTTTGAGCACTCATTCAACGATGGTTATTTAACAGATAGAATTAATTGTCAGAAAAGAAATTAAATCTGGTTTTTATGATTAGGTGAACTGGAACATGAATCACATCTTTAGACGAGCCACATAGTTGTTATTTGACCACTATATATATCATAAAAAAAGACAGAATAATTTTATTGGAAAAACACAATGTTGTAAGAAATTAAGATGTGACGTAAGTATTGAATTTTGGTGTACTATCATGTCTATTTTCGATAATAAATCGATTGATTTACAAGTGATAATAAAATAAATAAGTCAGTTCACCGGTTACCTCAACAAGAGTTTGTTATTCGACCAAAGTTCATAAAATAAACACTAGTCACTATAATGTAAAATATAATTTCAGTAAATAGTTCGTTAACAAAATATTAAAACAAATGAAAACTAAACAAATAATTTATTTATCGAATATCATGGGTAAATACGGTGAATATAAGTGCTGGAACAATAAAACTGGTCGATAAAGTTGATACGAATAAATGCAAGAGGGTTCCAGACATTATTCCTACCTTACACCGCTTCAAGTAGGAATTCAATAATTCCTTGATTAGTAGGGCTGAACAATGTCCACATGTGAAACGTCTATTCACTCATTGTACTGGATTATGTTTGGTTATTATTTCAAACTGGTTGGAATTGTGTCTGTAAATAAAAAAACAAGTCCAGTCCATTGGTTACAATTTTCAGCAATGGTCTGATGTACATAGAAAAGATCAAAGATGACTTACAATTTCTTAACTAAGTTTTATTTTCGTTTCCTTTGTAGTAAAAGTACACTGGATACGCACTTCAAAGTGAAATATTTCTGGAAAAGCATATTTCTCGTATGTTTTACATTCGTTTAAGAGTACTGAAATATATGACAATATTCTTTATAAATCTCTTAAACAGACTGATTATTTTGAAGTTTCTAATTTTACCATGTGTATACAAAACGTTTTGTTATTTTAAATCTTCCCAAAGTTTATGAAACCTTAGAGAGGATATCTCTCAACATGATGTGTCATTCAGTTGCACTCTAAAGTATTGAGCATTTCTTGAAGAAAATCAATATATTTTACTGAGTATTTGAGCTTTGTCTATATTGTACGATAACCATTCTTCATATGCAACGTTCATCTCTCACCAGATTATGTTCATCCTTCGCAGAATAGTTGAATTTTTATTAGCCTTCGATCATAATTAACGGTTTCTAAAAGAAAAATACTGTGGTGTATGCCACCTATGTAGACAGATATAAGTAGTATGTAACACCAGTAAGATGTGGAATGCCTGGCACCAGAAGGTTACGAAGACCGAATTGAAGTAAACGAGAATGTAAACAGAGAGTAATTATAATAGCGATGAAGGAACGATGAAGTTTGAGATAATTGATGGGAGGTTTACAAATGAAGTATTGGAAGTATGGTTTTCACATTTTACGAAAGAATTCTGTAGTTTTGCATCGAATAATAAACTGGTTGTCCTCACCTAAGTTCTCATTGATTACGATACTACACTGGAACGCAATACTACATCGACGAACACATATAATTTTTTATTCAGTAAACACGTTATTATCTACAAAATCTTGGAATACCTAGTTAATTTCAATCATATTTCCTTAATTATAATAACTAACATCAAGTTAGGATGACAATCTGCCGAGAATTTTTGAATTACTGTTACCATTTCATTACTAATGACTGATAACTGGAATTATGGGCGTTTGAATCTTATGAGAAATGAAAGCTCACATAGTTTACCTTTCTGACCATTTTTGAATATTCATAAATCAGGATTCAGTGCAACAATATCGATCAGCTACAGCCATCAAATAATTACATGTAGTTCTAGGGATATGATTTTACCTAGAGTTAATAGTGATGAATCGAATTTTACCACCACCGTGAATGCGATGATATGCCATCGATTCAATAAGTGGACATTTGCAAGGTTTCTTTTGAATGAGTACCTAATATATGAAATAATTGTTCATTCATTTAAATTGGACTCTCGATCGGGATGCTGTAACCAATCGAGTCATTTATTCATCAGCAGTACTGAAAAATGGTTGTAGAATATCAAACATTGACTGAAGTTAGATAGGAGAGGCGATCACCGCGAAACTGAAAACCCTTCAGTTATATTTCTGTTGGGGTCGTGGCTCTACACAACTGAAGAGCTCCACAATAGGACGAAACGGTTATCCAGTACTTACTGATTTTCAGTAATTTTCTGATTAAAGTGAATTCGTAATACAAACCATAAAATGCAGTAATTCAATCAATGAAATAATTGAGCTCGTTTATCTTCATTAAACAGTTATTTGTCTAGATTAATCACTTACTGTCTTAACATTAACATCATTGAAGAAAAAATAGACTTATCATATATTTATTCCTTTTTGAGCTGAAATTCAACTAGATTAACACAGTTTTCAAGTTTTAAGACTAATTCATACTATTCATCTTTGCTTACCATGCTTATGAAATAAGACTATATCGAGACAGTAAGCACAGTATGCACATATATCAATAAGAGACTGATCAATTGCAGTCGTAAACATCAATTGGAAGATTCAAACAAAACAATACTAAGTGAATTAATTCACACTATTTTATTCATTTAGTCTTTATTATCATCATAGTTACTAATAATGATTTCAATAGTGAAACATTTTCTCTGACTAATTTCCCAACTGTACTTTAAAAATGAGATACAGATATATATATCTCAATTATAGACTAACCAATCATACTTTAGTGTGGGTGTACACATATCTCTCTCTATATATTTATTATATATTATCTTTAATATATTTAAAATTATAATTGAGACACAAGGTCAATTAAAATTTAGTAAATAAATTCCATTGAAATATAATTAAATAATTTAATTAATCGAGAAAAGAAAACAATAAACAAAGAAGAAAAAAAACTGGAATATGTCGACAAACACAACAGTAATAAGTGAGTAGTATATTTGAGAAACAACGAATGATACTCAATTGTTTGGGTTTTGTTTTTGTTTTTTTGATATTAATTTGTTATTGAATTCTGAAAGTTTATCTGATTATGATTAGAAAAAAGGAGTGTAGTTTCTATGGCTGTGTTCATCTTTGTTTTAATGTGTCATTTCATTATTTAGCGGTTTCAGGTTTAAATTTTTTGAAAAATAAGTTGATGTCGACAATTTAGCGAATTTTTTTTTGATAATGATGTAGGACACAGGTAATTAAGATTTAATTTTGATTATTATCCTGAAGAAGTCCAGACAAGTTAGCTGGACGAAACGTTGGAATCATTTAAATTTTAGTCGCTGAGATTATTTCAAGTATAATTTTTCACACATAATGACTTCTCTATACTCGGAGCCCAATTTTTGTCAAGCTATTCATTCTAACCTTGACGAATATTCGTATATATAATTAAGATTGTTGTGTTTCATTTTATTATCGTTATAGTTTACTGAAATCATTTATTCAATGAAGGTTATTACTTTTGAACTGGCTAGCCAGTATATAATGGGTAATATTGTATTTGTTATTCTAGTTTCAGTACAAGAGAAATATCAGTTTATTCAATATTACAGATATTATTTGTTGTTAAATGATAAATGGTATAAAATCTAGGTTCAGATTATCAGCGATCAATCAAATAATCACCTTTCAAGAAAATGAAATGTTTATATATTTTGAAAACAATGTGTGATCTTCTAGGGAGTTGATGACGTATGAAAGATAATTAAGTTTCATTGACTATCTGGTATAATTTTTACAGGTCATTCCTTTAAAACTTTAGTGATATTAAGGGACATATGATGAAAACCGTAAGATAGAAATACTGCTACTAGTAGTAGTACAAACAGGTTTACTCTTAACATTTGGATAATTTAATTCAACTGTTATACAATTTATTCATGATAAATATATGGATGTTTATTAAATATGTGTTGCCGCTATATTCAGATGCTTTATGCTCTTATGATAAAGCATTTTCCATTTATCTACTAAAATCTATACTTGTTGAAAGTTTAAGTCATGAGAATGTGTACTTTATATGTAAAAAGACTATTTAACTGCATAATATATACTTTCAGGAGAAAATAATCATTTTAATTCATTTTTGTATTGGTTGTTTGAATCTTTGCATTGATGTTTAGGACTGCGTTTAACAGAACGCACATATACCAATATGAGACTGATCAATTGTAGTCCTAATGATCGATAAGAAGATTCAAACAACCTTATCGCACAAGCTAGTGGCTATCTGGACTCATTAGCTAAGTAGGTCTCACGATGGAGTTTGAAGTGAACGGTAAACATCAACTCTAGAATGTAGATACATTCAACTGACGAGTTCCACATGGGACGAAACGTCTATCCTGAATCCCATTGATAGCCACTATCCATCTCTGTTTAAAAAAATAATAATTGATTCTAGGAATGAGGTTTTGAGGCTTTGTTGCCTGTGTTAGTTTAAACATGTTTTAGGTATTTACAATCATTGAGACACTTTTAAAACATCTTACTGTCGGTCTTAGTATTGAATGAATTGTTAGATTGCTAACAATGGAATTTAAAGTTAATGTGGTTTAATCTCTCCAACTTATTTTTACAATTAAAAGTAAAATGCTCACATTTTTTGCATACGTTTTATTATCAGTCAAATATAATTTACTATATAATCAATCTCATTTCGCGTAGGCTTCAGCTCCAGACAAATTATTTTGAAAAACACAACTAAACTAACCTATGTAACAATATATCATACTTTGTTTCATGTAATATGTTTGAAGAAGGCATTTCATGGTTATCATAGATTTAAACTCTATATAATCTATCATTTCTCATTAGAAAGATGTTTACAACATTGATAAAGATATCAAGATATTCAAACTGTCACATTCAGTCAAGACTGTTGAACTTATTGTAGCTGGCATTAATTAGTATACTATTGATGTTATTCTGTCACTGAAGAGTTTTTGAGTGCACAGTTCATAGTGTTGATAAAATGGTATCATTTCAATAAATTAACGAATTTCAAAATCGTCTGAATAAAATTTTAACAACTTCCATTCAAAAACTTATTTAACCTTTAACTCAGACCCTACTTTAATGTGTTTGAATAATAATTATGAAAAGGGGGATTTGTGAAGATTGTAGTATTTCACCAGTTCAATTCATTGGTCGATCTTAGCTAGACTACCATAGGACTCCTCAGCAATGTGCACCCATGAGTCCACATGAAGGATACTAGGAAGAAACGGTCGTTCAGTGCTTACAGGTTTCTGAAGGTGTTCTAGCTAAGATCGACTTGTGAATTGAACAACTATGAAGTTCAAAGTAAAAACTTCCATTTTTTTAATTCTCTAATTGGAGTTTTCTGTCAACGAAATTCTTAGTTGTTTTTTTTAAAAAAACGCTTAGTATTTAAACAACTGCTAGTTTATTTATACCCTACAAGTTGATACACAAAAGGTGATATTCTGTTGAAAAAAAATATAATCTTTGTATACAAACAAAAGTGTATGAATCAAATGTGTAGGTGTGTGAATCAAATTCTATTTTTAGATTATAACTTGATGGAACAATTTGTTGAACAAATTCAATCATGATGATTCACTATTTATAATATTTATGCCAATAGATCTCTATCAGACACATATCGTTTATTGGGGGGGCTCAAAAGTTATTTGAATTACAAATGAAACAACAACTTATTAAAGCATACAACAAGTTGAAATGTCTGTATACATCATTCTAGTATAAATTTAGTCGTTGAGGTGCTGATTGGTTGAAACCGAGCTTTGAAAGATGTTTCGGACGTGTCGGCTTTCGTCAATTGGGGTACTTGAAATATTAAGGGAGTCGATGGAGTCTGGGACGTTACCGCTGAGCTCCTATAGGATTCAGACAAATGCAACTATTTGATCATAATAGGGTACCTAGTTCATGTGTGTTTACTCTTTTAGCACTAATCGAATTCTATCAAGTGATCACTAGCCTAATTGACTAGACATCGCGTGCACTATATTGGGATTTTACGTTTTTGGAGGCAATTTGCGGGAAATTCGATTGTTACTTTTTTGTGATCAAAATGCACTGTTGCAAATGAAGTACTGTGGATTAACTTTAATAATTATAATCAATCATCATAATCATTATTTAAAATACTTTTAATTATGGGTTCATGTTGTTTCTACAATTTTCACTTTGAGAAAATGAAGCCCGAGTAAATTACTATCTACAAACCAAAATACATTATATACTATGAATATAGATACACATGTATATGAATCATGGGATGAAAATACTTTACATTTGAAGTTAAATATCCATAAATCCCTGTTCCATAACAACGATATCTTGCCAAAATGAAAAACCCTTTTAGTTTCTTCTCTGTACTGAATGGTACTGTATTAGTAGTAATAAGAATAATGAAATACGTAAACGTTCCTATAGGAAGAAGACCAAACTTAGATAACTAGACTTTAATATAATCATCACAAAAATTATTGAAGTTACGTAATGTAAACTGTAAATATCATGTAAATCGCGGCCGGCCATGGAAGGGACACGGATGCCATGAATTCCTTCTGAACATATAAGCTTAGGTTATAAGTTCGGATCCCAAGAGCTTCTGCTCTATGAAGCAGACGGGATAGAATCTCATTAGGAAACGACGGAGGTATATAACAGGTTGCTCGAAATGATTTTATTTTATCTACCAGTCTGTGCACAACCGATCCTTACGGAATACAGCCTGTTGGTTTCGAATATTTATTTAAAACCTAGATATAAATTGGGAATTATGAGTTTACTGCATATATTAACAATATTTAGTATTCCGTTAACAGTGGGATTCGGACAAGCATTTCACTCTGTTTAGTACTTGCCAACTGGATGTACCTGTATTTCAGTAATGATACTTACACTGAGATTCGAACCAAGTGTTATTTCACTTCAAACGCCAACATGTTCTCCGTAGACCTAATGAGTTCCGATAGGAGTTAATTTGGTCAGTGGGTATATCGAAATTAGTATGGATTTGAGTATTCCCACTATTGATATTCAGAACTGTAAAAGGGTAGCCTGTTACCATTTGTGCATTTCGAATAAAATAGTGGTTATATTGACTCAGTAAATCAGTGAATAGAATATTGGCGTTTGAAGCGAAAAGGTATTAAGTCTGAGTCTCAACGTGAGCATTGACATTCAGGTATAAGTTTATCTACCTGACAAGTCCCAAATAGGATGAAACTTGAGTCCTAGACTGCAATACTAGTCATATAACAAAATAATGAAACTTGTAACTAAAGGTTCTGAAAAGGCAATCCACTCAGGATGTATATATGCCGACAAGAACTGTTTGATTTCAGTTCTGAATATCGATAAAGGAAATTACAAGCACCTAATAATACATATGTCAGAGTTTGTAAATGTTTGTAATTGGTTCGGATCTAATGTGCAACTAGATCATGTTGTAAGTCAAATGATATTATGAGAATAGTGAGAAGAATACACATACTAGTAACAAATGATAAGATCAGCAGTTATTAGTTAATATTCATAACTCACAAGAATTTGTTAATGTTATATCCGAATGAAGAACAAATGAATGGTAAATGCTAGGAGTTATTAAGAACTATTGTTATATATATTCCTATTAGATACCTAGTAAGTAACTAGGTTACATGTACATTCATATTCCTTTTATCATAAGCTTTCATTATACGATTTATTATTCTTAATTTACTTCTAATCTATTAGTTACGGTATCCTATATTCGCAAACACTTTTGACTTGATCTTGAATAATTATTATTTTTGAATTTATGATGTGGTCCGATCTGGTCTGTTTGTATGCCTGTAAGCATGCCTGAAATATATAATTCACACAGAGGAGGCTGATATTTTTGTTCTGGACTGAACAGGCTGTGATAGGCTAGAAGTTGCTATACAGAGGATCCATAAGGACTGAGAGTTCACTGAAGGCTCCTAATGCTGTTTGATGCATCATTAGTTTAGCACAGGGATAAAGTTAAAGAAGTTGGTATTCTGATTGGCTATTTTTCATATGATATCTGAAGAGTCATAGGACATAACAATTTCAAAGACTTTTTACTTTCATCTATACTCCTATGTAAGATTTTCTTGTCACATAAAGCATAAAGTGATTTGCTCTACGAACTAACCCGATCTAAAAAACAATTTGAAGTCAAGGAATAACTGGAGAGCTGTTCCATTGTATTCTGGCATTTATGGACATCACAAAATCAGAATCTCAGGGATGAGTAGACTTGAAGACATTCACGAATCACAACTGGCTAGTTGTCTTTAAATCATCGGATCGAAGTGTGTTGATTATCAATTATTTTGTTATACAGTATAGTCGTCGTTCAATGTTTTAGATAGTGACTGTCTTAATCCCAAAGTGGTTGTTAGAAGTTTGGGGAGACTATTTTGACTTTTAGTTTAAACCACGAACTGATCATCACTAGACAAATATCAAAAAGTAATTGGCGGCTGTTTCATTTCAGCGGCCGAACTCGGGACCTTCAAATCGAGAAGCCACTATCTAAACTTAACATCACTGAGATCTAATGGTTTACACTTCCAACTACAGTTAATTAGTAATACTACATAACCATCTTTCAATGTCACGGATGGTTAAATTCTCTTAGTTGTGACTTCTTACCTAGCATTTTTAAGAGATATGTCTTGAAGTTCGTTACTATTAGGCACAAAAGCACCAGATGATTGATCTAGTGTATGGTTATTTGGCAAACAAACAGCCCATTATTTTCAAACAATGCAGATTCAAAAATACCTGCTTTGATAAAATTCTACCGACTACACTTTTCAATTGCTGCCCGGTTAAATATTTGAATGCACCATTTACGACAGCCATCATTAGTGGCTAACTATTTTTCTGATTCACTTGGTATCGTTTACTTGAATCTTCCCATTGATGTTTAGGACTGCAATTGATCAGTCTCTTATTGGTATATGTGTTTATTGTGCGTATTGCTTCGATATTGTCTTAATTCACTAGCATTGTAAGCAAAGGTGAATAGTGGCTAGCAGTGGAATCCAGTCGGACGCGCGTTTCTCCCTATTTTCGGAATCGTCAGCTGGAATCAGTAACTAAGCGGATAACTCAGTAAAGTTTGAAGCGAATGGTACTGGGTTCGGGCCTGGGGTTGAAAATCCACTGTGGGATGCAAATACATCCAGCTGACGAATCCCAAACATGACGAAACACGTGTCCTGAATTCTATTACTAGGCACCATCCGTCTCTGTTTCTAATAGTTTATAGTTTATATCATAAAATGGTTATTAACCATTCATTTATATTTGTTAAAAAAAGTTTTATTATCAAACCACAATAAAATTTGTGGTAAATAAAAAAGATTGTTTGCTAATATATCTTCCATCAGCAGTCATGTATATTTGATACTTCTTGAAAATCAGCTTCTAAGTGATTCTCAACAATCATACGACATTCATTTTCCAAATAAAAACACCGAGAATATTAGGTGATTTATGTCACAGACGAACTGAAATGACAAACTGAACAGTCGTATTATTGAGTTTCAGGTGGCGATTTATACCTGTTGGTCTTTTTAAATCTAAGCTAAGCTAAGCGGGTATTTTCAAGTAAGATATTTGAAGTTGATTGGTCCCGTTTTTATTAAAATATATCATCAGAGTGATTTACGGCCTGGAAGGAATTGATTTACCACTTACCTCATAGAACGAAATCAAAGCGCTGATTGATTGAATTTAGGGAAGAGTTAGAAAGATTTTATGTCATTCAGAACTCAAAATCATGGTACTACTTGTCCTTCTATCATCAAATGTTCGTATACTAATAATGTGGTTTGGACTGTCAAATATATATATATATATAAATATATATATATATATATATATATATATATATATATTCAAAGTGAGGAGGATAGAGGACTTCTTTGATGATGATCATTCATCTTCACCGTTGAACCTGTGAATTTTCAAATAACAAGCATTTTTATTTTTCCAATTCTATAACCTAATGTCATATGTGACAAAGAGAAATAGTTTTAAACAACAAAGTAATTTGGCTAAAATATTTCAGAACTCCCCCCCCTCTCTACTGAATTAATAGTTTTGTTTTATTTTAAAAATCATAGCACATTTATTTATTATTCAATAATGAAAAGAATAATTCTTTTTGTACACTATTCAATGATGAATTTTTACGATTCACTTATAGATTAAAGAGAATATATGCCGTTTTGTTTGAAGTGAATTCTCTTTAGCTCTTAAATTTGTACACAGTTTAATAACTGTTGTACAGATGTTTGACAGAAAACAAAATAATTTAAACAAAAATATATTTGCTCTAGTAATATTTAGCTGACCTTGAAAGGAAATCCTCGGGGTTTTGGTGAGAAACCGTGACCAGTGGAGTTTAACTGTGTTGAATGTGAGACAATTACCCACCATAAACAATGAAATATGGTGGCGCAATGCTATGTATTTAGCTACTTAGAATGAATTACCGTCTGGCTTTCACTGGTTTTAAATGGTAACCCAACTCATATCATTCAGTAATTATCTATAATTATAAATAGTCTTTAAAAAAAATTATATAGTCAGTCACTGAAATGTAAAACAAATATAATAGGCTAACAATCTGTCTCAATAATTTAGCAAGAACGAGAGCTAAGTAATA
The DNA here is from genome assembly GCF_000237925.1 of Schistosoma mansoni. NCBI lineage: Eukaryota > Metazoa > Platyhelminthes > Trematoda > Strigeidida > Schistosomatidae > Schistosoma > Schistosoma mansoni. Next base: position 41,919 of record NW_017386146.1, on the reverse strand, counting down.
AGCACCTTCGATAATCAGAAATAAAATGCATGTTCTTAAGTTTGACTGCACTGTTTTTTCTTTGGGTTTTACAAGAGGTTTTGAATAACAGTCTCTATAAGTAACTTAACCAATATATGGTTTGTGGTAATATTCTACTAGATCTTTCATATAACGTAATAAACTAATATCACTTCACATACTGGCCTCGGAAGCGTGCATTCAGCATGGAAAGTAGTGCTGAGATAGTTCATTTTCATTTGTGAATAAGAAATGAGTGTCTGACAACACTATTATAAACTATGATTCATACTACCTATGATATGATTTATCTAACAATTACGTGAAGCGAATAACTGAAGTGGTTATCTATGAATCAACCTTATTGTAACTTAATACCCACAAATCTCAGTAAATTAATCTGATGTCGGTCATGTAAGGTATACTCCGGAAATAAATAAATACTATAAAACGGAGGATGGCTGGTGTTGATTATCAGGAATTTTTTCAACAGTGATAGGATGTGTACACCAACGAGTAAGGGATATTATGAACAAGATTAGCATACTCTAAATATTATAGAATGAACTGACAATAACTTGAGTTCATATGTTTACTGGACAAAAAAATAATGAAAGTCATGTAAAATACATAGTTCAGTTGACTAGAAAATATTTCCACTGATTTTTCTGAAAATCGAATCTAATGAATAAATGTTAAGTTTTGCTTAGTGTTTTAAATTTACTAAACTTACCTATAATCCATCTTTCCGGAGCCAATTCCAAAGCGACTATTGACATTTCTAGATTTAGAATAGTATCTCTAGAGTAATGAGACAGATATTGTACCACAAAAGTTGTCATTAATTCAATCCTTTCTGAAGTCATAATTGCTCACACTACTGAGCATTACTGAATTCAGACTAAACAGCGGTTCAGTTCCGTCCAGTTATTACTGATTCACTAACAAGCGGTTCATGATGAGAGCCAACACCATTTTAAATACTTTACTTCAAGTAATGAACAGTATTTCGAGGGCTTTTATCTGTTTATATTCGTTCGCGGACTTGATTTTGATGTCGGGCATATTATAACTTTTGAACCCTAATAGTGAACCATTCATGTTTCACTTACCAACCGACAATTAGTGCTTTAGAAGTCTGTAGATGTGAATTATATTCATACGCTAAATTTTATTTGAAATAAATAACATCTCGAAATAATCAATGCTAAACTGAATTGTTGTGACTGTTAAACAAATTATAACTCTCAGATATACATCAACAAGTTTACAAGAAGTTCAATTCAACAAGTTTAAATCTCGTAACAACAATTATACATTTATACTACTGAATTAGCATTCAATAGTTCATATATGTCTCAACTGTTTGACTGAAAATAATGAATTCATTTTGAAGCTAATCATTATTAAGAGCGTAATTACTACTGACAAAAGAAAGTTGTGATTTTATCATGTCCCTTAGTTTCTATTTATAGTATATATAGTATACTCACTACCACATTTTGATAAGTTCGAATAGAAGGTATTCATTTATTAGGCGGTAAACTAGTTTTGACGAATTCCTGGCCAGCTTGATCAATAGGCGTTTTTTAGCATGGTTCTTTTCTAAAGTGTGTGGCCACTAACCTCATGTTCAATTTACTCTTTTATCCCAGCTTGAGACCAGCGATGATCGTAGATCGTCTCCGAGAGGAGTTTGATCAATAAGGTATCAAATTAATTGTATAATAATAAGATAGTTAAGAAAGTGACAACTGAAAATTAAATAAATCACTAAACAGCTATCCAAAATAAAAAAGATTTGTAGATATGTCACCTAAGTAGTGACTTTATTATCCTTGACAGACACTGAAAGCTGAATGTGATCAGTGATACGTCGTAGCCATATACCGGTACAGCCCATATAAGACACTTCTTCTCCTCTGGATAGTCACTCTCGACGTCTCAAGTCTACCTGCTTCTGATTTCCTTCAAATAGCCTGTCCCACTCAATGGCTGTCATCTTCTTGGTTTGTTTTCCAAGTATTGTACTTGATATTGGCATAATCTAATATTGCCGCATACGCTGTATCTCTGCGATTATTGGCATTTATTTAGTGCAAATGAGTGAGTATTTTATTGTTGGAATCGTCACTTCTCTTCGTTACAATTTAGTTTCATTTTACCATAGCAGAGCTGAGAGAAATTGTCCTTTCATAATAGCCATTTATTTTTCACTATTTTAAATAAAACACTCAATTATATTAATGAGTAATATACTTACCATAATAATCAAAATAGAACAGTCAAGTAAAATGAGGTTAAACATTAGAAAATATTGGAATTCATTTACGTTCATGGTTGTAGAATATATGAAATTATTGGTAAACTATTTGTCCCAAATCCAGTGACGATACGAAGTTAATGAAGTATGATGTACACTATTCACATAATATTAACGCTTTATATCTCCACACAATATTGACATGCTTATTTTTTTCAGCTATTATATTGTCGTTTTGAATAATTAATTATTTCGAAATGCAGGCAAAAACACTTCAGTAGGGTTAATACGTTTGCTAATAAGAGAGGATTATTAGGTTATTGCTTTTGAAAGTTTTCTGAAGTAACTAGAATCCACCTTGAACTCAATATGTCTCCGTTTTTCAAAACTCTACCCTTTGAAAGGGGTGTCCAGAATATATTCATCCTGTTTTTCCACTTATATTTCATTGAGTGCAACAACAGAAATAAGTCAGACATTCTCTGAAGAAAAGATAGCTGTTTCATCATGGTATGGGACTCTTCAGTAGTAAGCACTCGCTTGATCAACTGTCATAAATCTTGTGGTAAACACTAAAAAATCAATTTTAAGCAAGCATTTTTGTAAAAATGTTTCGTCTTTTATTGAACACTGTTTGATGAGGTTTATTCAACCACGTTTACAAATTTCTATACTCAGAAAGAAAACACATTGATGTTGTTCACTCCAACAGTCAATACATAATTACTAATAATCTATCGCGTCGAAACATTGTTTCACTGATGATTGGATATCAGTTGAATAATCAATAAGAGAGAGATTGCTTAACTTTAAAAAGAAGTGAGTTATTTAATGATCCCATATGTAATAAATCAGCCTATTCTGAAGACCTTATTGCTGAATGATTATCTTCGGAGATTTCACCAACTTGATTTATGAAGTAGGCTGCGATGATGTTAACCAGAACAACTCAGTAAAAACAATACACCTGAAACTATTTAAATGGGCCGGAAATTTTCAGACTTACAATATTGGTTCAAAGCCTGATTAGTGAATTTACATAAGTGATCACGTTCAGACTGCAGAGTAAATTCATATCAGTAGTAAATTTTACACTAAGACATTCTAAAAATCAAATTGAACGAACGGTGCATCTCTTTTTTACTTTTTCCTTCAATGAATAGGTGTTTTTATTGTTTAGCGTTTAATTTTAGGTAATCTAGAAAACGCTAATCCTATCCTTTCTGTCCATTTGATTTTTATTCTGACCATTATCACCGTGTTCAACTTGTAGCTGTTTTTTTATCAGGTGCCTATAAATATACATTTGCATACGTTAGTATTGGGATTCATGGAGGTTATAGTATTTCCACAGTTGAATTCACAAGCCCATCTAAACTAGACCACCAGTGAAAACCCAGATATATTTATTTATTTATTTAAACGCATGAACATTGGTACAAGGAGGCAGCGAATAGATATCCGCCACATAAACCATTTGATTTGTGTGAGGGCTGGGATACTGCCCGCATGCCCAAATAGAAATAGGTGGTTTACTTGGAGGACCACATCTCGAGCCTCTGATCTGAAGGTCCTATCCGCAGGGCAATCGAGCAACGTCAGGATATGCAGTCCCATTGTAGCTGGTGACCAACAATAGGTTCATGCGCCACTTGTTCCATCAGGATACTGGAGCCTATGTGCACCATTGATTTAGAATCATAGTTTTCCACTCCTCTAGGTGGATCCTCGATATCCATCTACCTGGTTAAAGCGCCGAACATTCGCTTTTCGTCCTCTGAATTTCATAAACAGCACCCCCGTCTCGAGAAGGTAGTTAATAGGACTTCCCTGGCAGTAGCTGTACACGTGCGGCCATATGAGAGCATTTCGAGGAGAGAAAACTCTCACTATTCTCGGCCGTACCAGGGCATTTGGTGGCATACATGTATGTTATCCATATTGATAAAAATCATGTGCTAATTAGTGACTAGCTTCAAGATGGATTTCATGGAGTTCTAATGAGAATCTGTGACCAGTGTAGTCCAACGTGTGTTGGGTGTAAGACACGTATCCACTTCAGACAATAGATGAAGGGTTGCACAAAATCATGGATTGATTGAAGTTAGGCATTCACACCACTGGATACCAGCTCTGTGATCTAGAGGTTAAGCACTCGCACGCAATACCGGACCTAAGTTTGAGTCCCACTAGTGGGATCGTGGATGAGCACTGCTAAGAAGTCTCATACCAGGATGGAACGGCCGTCCGGTGCTTCCAGGTTTTCAGTGGTGGTCCATTAACTCATCGACTTTTGATGATAATAATAATAACAACAACAATTTACTTAATCTTTCTAAAGAATTTTAGATAATTTTACACTTCATTTAAAATATGTGATATTTATTATTAGTATTATTATTGTAGAGTACTTTTATTTTCTATCTAGCATCTTTTTACTAACTTTTTATGATTACCGCATTTTCGATGCGGAAGGAAAACGACAATTAAACTATGATTGTAGTTTAAAAGCTTATGAATGGATAAAATATACTACTACTATTACTACTACTATTACTACTACGACGACGACTACGACTACTATTGTTAATATCATTAGTGACATTTACAAGATCTATAAACTAAAACTTATGAAAAACCAAAAGAAATTCAATGGAATATGATACGGATTAATTCAATTTTCTTTATCGGTTCAAAGCATACAATAGATGTAAAAACTAGATTAGAGTATAGAATAAGTAGTAACTTTAACCATTTAACCCCACCCCATCTGGAAAATAAAATCTGACTTACTTTTTATTTTTCCCTAAAAAGGAATGATTCATAGACAAATTTTAGTTTTCATCCAATTTAATATATATCGATTACTAATAACTTCAAGTAGTTATTAATAATGGCTTTCTCGGACTACGAAGAACGATAAAGCATCGTCAGTGAGATGATTTATGTTCAGATAACATGGTCGCTTAGTTATATAATGATCGTATGTACAATAATAAGGCTATGAATTTTCCAGGTATAATGCTATTGGTGAATAGTGAATCGCGTACAATTGTAGTGAACGAGAACAACAGTGGGGACAGTCGAATGTAAAATCTGAGAATCATACAGTAAATACTTAAGTTGCAAAATGTCAATCAATTGTCTCAAACTTGACTGTTCATTTTGTAGATATCAGTCAATCGCCTCGGACTTCATTGTTCCTGCATTTCCATATCAACTGATTTTTGTTCCCGCTCTTTCCTCCTCGATCTTCTCGACCTAAACATTTTATTCCTGACTGGCGTTATATACTACTTATAATGGCAATAGTAGCACACATCACATTATTAACATGTATCGTTAATATTCAGTTAATAGTATATTAGGGTTTCTTTTCGACTGGCACCATTTGTTTAAAACAAAAAACCATGCACAATAAATTTTACTTCATCCAATTCAGTAATCATATCCAATAAAATAATCGTTAGAGTTTGATTATTATTATCATGTATTTATTTAGCATTCAATGACATGTAGTCATAGTAATTAAAGTAAAAATTTAATACCTTAAATAAATTAATTTCTGACGGGATATATCATTTTACTATGTTTGAAACTAATAAAACTTTTAAGGGGGTTTTGTGGAGATTTTAGTAATTTTATATAGTTGGAATCATGAGTCAATTAAAGCTAGATCACCATGGAATACCTGGAAGCACTGAACGGCCGTTTCGTCCTATTGCGGGACTCCTCAGCAGTGCGCATCCACAATCCAGCCTCCCGAGATTCGAACCCGGGACCTATCAGTTTCGTACGCGGGCGCTTAACCACTAGACCACTGATCCGGCCGGCATCCAACAGTGCTAATGTCTAACTTCAATCGATCCACGAAATTGAGCGACACATCCACCGATGTCTTCAGTGAGTTACTATCTCACAACAGACCTGGTTGAACTCCACTGGTCACTGCATCTAAAATCTCGCAAGGCGGGATCGTGAATGTGCACTGCTGAGGAATCCCACAATAGGACGAAACAGCTGTCCAGTGCTTCCAGGTTTTCCATGGTAGTCTAGCTTCAATTGACTCGTGATTTCGACTATATATAATTAAAATTTGTTTAAAGAATGTTATAGTTCTGGATATAATCAAACAATAATTTTTGTACTCACTGTGTTTCTTTGTTATGACTTGCGGTCGGCTGTTATGACTGAGTCACCGATTGTTATATCTGGTCGTCGCGTATTGTTTGTTATGTCAGAATGGATTATCAATTATACTAGAAAACGATGAACAAGTTTCATATTGCGTAAAAGAATCAAATTCTACTTTTCGTCCCGTCATATCATTCTTTGATTTTGTCTGGTTATTAAAAAATATACTTTATTGTAAACAGGTATTAGTTCGGTTCAGTATGCATGTGAGCATTGGCATTCTTGATATTCGTCTACTTTCTCGAGTATATCATCTTCCTTTAGGGTTTACGGGGCCCTGAGACAAAGAAACGCTTTTATGCTTTTTCAGTAAAATAATGTTGTAGTAAGTTATTATTTCAAGATTCTGCGACTATCATAATATTAACCAATAATCACTTTACCAATGGACTCTGGGCTGGTGGTCCTAATAGCTAAGCATTCTCCACGAACCCAAAATGGTTTGTGTTCGATCCCTCTTCATTACAACATCACACATTCAAATTGTATAATTCACTTATCGCGTAATACAGTTATGTTCACAATAAAATTATGATGAAGTGGCAGGATAATACATGTAATTTAGTAGTTAGAGTCGATCACTGTTAAAGTTCGCAAGGCTAAGTCCAGTTTCTGTCACCTTGGAGAAATATGTATTCTAGCACGAACATAAAACATGCTATTTCCCGTAGCTAGCACGGGCGTAAGTAATAAGTTTGAGTTTGTTCAGTTGTAGGTTAAGTGGATCTTGACTCAGATGATCTGTATGGTTCTTTCATCGACGCCACTCAAAACATTCTCGTTTAACAAACTATCAACTTAATCTGAAGATATAATTAACTTGTAGCATAGGAATGAGCCGGTCAAAATCGAGTAAACAACTGTTGAAGTTCCACGTGAATTTCAAAATGAATCACTTTCATCTTATCTTACGGTAAACAAGCAGCAAAAATAATTTTATATATTGTCCAGAGTCTTCAAAATTATTAGGAAAAATTATTTTTATTAATCACAGAGTAATTAAGATAATATTAATGGCATCATGAGCTCAATTCTTTCCACATGAATTATTTGTAACATTCGAATCAACCCTATCCCAAAACCCTAAATCTCAACCATAAAGCTAACCATTAGTCGCTAACCCTAAATGCTTGACCCTAACTTCAAACCACCAACCAAAGATTATATGAGAACTCCTTTAAGTTTTTTTATGTCCTTATTAAACTCCGCCTGTAGCCCCTCCGAGGGCTACTGCTGGTCTCAAACCCAGATAGAGGAAGAGGGTTGGGCATGGGGTTAGCGACCCCATCCCGTAGAAAGTTAACTCGCTAAAAAACACTAGCCAGAAAAAATTATTCAAACCATTTACAGTCTGCCCTGGGAGCTAAAAGGTTTTCATTTAGAAGAGTTATGACGCCTCATGGTGAAAGCCGAGTTCCTTCGAAAGTCACGAGGCTGATACTCCCTCTAACGACCAGAGCAACAATTTTTATGGATACATGGAACGCCCGGACAATGTCGGAAATCGGGAGAGTCTTCCAAACTGCAGCAGAAATGAGGAAATACAACCTGGAGGTGTTTGGAATCGGTGTAACACATTGGACGCAGGTTAGACAACAACGACTATCTTCAGATGTAGCAGTAACTGCAAAGATACTCCACATTCTCTTCAGTAAGATTTGGGATGAAGAATAAATACCAACAGACTGGAAAGAAGGACGTCTGATCGAAATACCAAAGAAAGATGATCTCAGCAAGTGTGATAACTACAGAGACATCAATCTTCTCTCAATACCAGGAAAGATCTTCAACAGGGTGTTGTTAAACAGAAAGAAGAACTCCGTAGACGTCCAACTTCGTGACCAACAGGCTAGATTCCGTAAGGATCGATCGTGTACAGACCAAATCTCAATTCTACGGATCATTGTGGAACAATCAATTGAATGGAATTCGTCACTCTACATCAACTTCATTGACTACGAAAAAGCATTTGATAACGTGGACCGGATGACACTATGGGAGCTTCTTAGACACTACGGCGTGCCTGAGAAGATAGTCAATATCATACGGAATTCCTATGATGGATTAAACTGCCAAATCGTTCATGGAGGACAACTGACCGACTCATTCGAGATAAAGACCGGTGTCAGGCAAGGTTGCTTAATCTCACCCTTTCTCTTTCTTCTGGTGATCGATTGGATCATGAAGATGTCAACACCTGGAGGAAGCACTAGATACAGTGGACAGCTAGGACGCAGCTGGACGATTTAGACTTCACAGATGATCTGGCTCTTCTATCTCGAACGCAACAACAAATGCAGGAGAAGACGACTAGTGTAGCAGCAGTCTCAGCAGAAGTAGGTCTCAATATACACAAAGGGAAAAGCGAGATTCTCCGATACAACACAACATGCATCAATAGAATTACACTTGACGGAGAAGCTTTGGAGGATGTGAAAACCTTTACATATCTAGGCAACATCATTGATGAGCACAGTGGATCTGATGCAGATGCTAAGGTGCGGATCGGCAAAGAAAGAGCAGCATATTTACAACTGAAGAACATCTGGAACTCAAAACAATTGTCAACCAAAACCAAAGTCAGAATTTTCAATACAAATGTCAAGACAGTTCTACTGTATGGGGCGGAGACGTGGGAAACTACGAAAGCCATTATTCAGAAGATATAAGTGTTTGGTAACAGTTGTCTACGCAAAATACTTCGGATCTGTTGGCCAGACATTATCAGCAACAACCTAATGTGGAAGAGAACAAACCGGATTTCAGTGGAGAAGAAATCAGAAAGAAGTGCTGGAAGTGGATAAGACACACATGGAAGAAAGCAGCCAACTGTGTCGCAAGGCAAGCCTTCAATTGGAATGCTCAAGGCCAAAGGAGAAGAGAAAGACTAAAGAACACAATACGCCGAGAAATGGAGACAGACATGGGAAGAGTGAACAAAAACTGGATAGAACTAGAAAGGAAGGCTCAGGACAGAGTGGGTTGAAAAATGCTGGTCGGCAGCCTATGCTTCATTGGGAGTAACAGGCGTACGTAAGTGATTTATGTCCTTATTAGGGTTCGAGAAGACTGATATTCTATATCCATGTGGATGGAACTATATATGTATCTGTTTTTCAGTTTACAGACAAAGTAATCTGTAGAATACATCAATAGATTCATTAATCATATGGGATATGTGCACCCATTATTACTATTTTTCTTTAGAAACTATTCACTTACAATACGTGTTTTCTGATAGGCTAACAACGAACCAAACGGTCATTGCAGGCTTGTCCATGAACTATACTCTTACTGGGAATTTTTGACTATATTCATAATCACCACCGATCATAGTTTTAAACGAACGGTAATGGGTTTGAGTCCCAGAGTGAACATCAACTATGAGATTCAGGTACATCCAGCTGACGAGTTCTAAATAGGATGAAACGCGCGTCAAACTGGATCCCACTTGCTAGCCACTATTCATCCTTGCCTATAGTACTTGTGAATTAAGGCAATATCGCGGCAATCCGCACAGTATGCACATATGCCAATACGAGACTGATCAATTGCAGTCCTAAATATCAATGGGAAGATTCAACTAAATAACACCAAGTGGATGTTTGATATAATGATTCAAATGTTTTTATTTTTCCAAGAGATTAAGACTTCACATGCTTTAATTGCACTAACCTTTCTGTTTGTTTTTAGGTGTTTTCTTAATTATTCATTTAGAATTATTCATTGTTTCTTTATTGCCAATCCATACAAATAATATTACATTACAACGTTATCGACCTAAACGATGGGCTTATTATGAAATACATAAATGTGGTCGTATTAAAGGATATAGTTGTTTAGAACATCGTCACTGTTATGAACGTTATCTACGTCATGATATGGTTTGTTTTGAAGTTTATCCTTGTTTAAGTTCATGTATATTTATTGCTCAGGTAAGAACTCACTATAGTTAATTTCATTATTATTTCATCTAGTTTTCATATACTTTATCTTTTTGGATTTGAGATAGTATTAGTATGCAGTATATGCATTCTACCCTGTTTTGAAATTGTCTATTGATTATATCGGTAATCTACTGTTGTAGTTCACAGTGAGACTTGCGTTCAGTCTTTCGTACTTGAAACATCAAAGTTTCATCTACTGAACAGCTGAACCTATATGAAGTATAAATGTACTTAACTGATCTGATATTTATCATTAATTTAAAGAGTTTGTAGTTTTTAAATGTTAATAGTTAGGAACGATTTCGATCACAAAACGGGTGCTTTGGATTTTAGTTTATGACATTACGAGATTTAAATAAATTTTAAAGTGCAGGGAACACTGAGACGTTAGCTTTAAGAACGAGTGATCAAATTCAGTACCGTATATAGACAATACATATATAGTTGAAGTCATGAGTCAATTAAAGCTAGACCACCATGAAAAACCTGGAAGCACTGGACGGCCATTTCATTCTAATGTGGGACTCTTCAGCAGTGCGCATCTACGATCCCGCCTCGCGAGATTCCAACCAAGGACCTATCAATATCGCACGCCAGCGCTTAACCACTAGACCACTGATCCGGCATCGAAAGGTGTTAATGTCTAACTTCAACCGATCCACGAAATCGAGCAACCATTCACCGATGTCTTCAGTGAGTTACTATCTCACAACAGACCTGGTTGAACTCCACTGGACGAAACAGCCGTCCAGTGCTTCCAGATTTTCCATGGTAGTCTAGCTTCAATTCACTCATGATTCCAACTATATAAAATTACTAAAATCTCCACAAAACCCCTTTCTGACAATACATATATGTTTAGAAAGAAAGAAATAGTAATTTAGACTATGCAATTAGTGAATAATGTACAAATCACTTTTAACATAATTTGCAAATGTTCCAAGTGAATTTTACTTATAAACATTTTAACATTTATTCACTATGATTAATATTATAAGTTATTCAGATGGTTTTTGAAAAACCTATTTGTAGTAACATTAAACTAACACCTTGCATGTACAGTTTAACATATTTTTTTCTTATCTCTCCAAGGAAACACGTCATATTTTTCAATTTTATTTAATTGGTGATACCATTTTCATGTCAACCTCAAAACTCCCATTGAAATATATTCTAAATGAAATTAAAGGTTCCGTAGCTGATCGCGGTCCGAATAGCTCAGTGGTAATGTCTCTGACTGTGAAGCTGGGTGACACGGGATCAAATCCGTCAGGGAGCACCAGTTCCCTCAAGATCACAGTTTCACCTCGCTGACGAGTGCCAAGTAGCACGAAATCCAGGTCCAGGGTTTCCTGTTGACCATCTCTAACCACCATCTTATAAATAACATCTGTCTATTTAAATTAAAGATCATTTAAATGAGTTATCAGAACACACAGAAACATAATCTCCCATTTCATTTATAAGATGAGTTTTTTACAAAAATTAAATCAAGTAATCAACAAAATGGGTTGAAAGTAATCTATAAAGCATAAATATCAATGAACAATGTATAGACGTTTACTACTTAAACTTACATTCAGTAGCAGTTGGTAAATAATCACAAAATATTCATATTCTTAATTATAATTTCTCACTTTCTTTTTTAAACACAGTTATATGACTATGAGAAATTTGCACAACAAATTGAACGTTTAATGATCAAGGGAATACCTGTAAATAATCATGATGATGCAGTAAATTTTGTACGTGAAAAAACAAAGAAATTAGCCCAAGATTTAAATATGTCACTGCCGTTAGGTGGAACATAACAGAATAAGTTAGTTTCTTTTTTTTTACAACCAATGGATGAAATACGATACAATTAATAAGAGTGGAATCATTCATTGAAGCTGCAATTGATCAACGTGGAAATTCCCAATTAATAATCAATTTGTATAATTATAAATCAATTATCTTTACTTGTGAACTTCAGAAGACTTTTCTTTGTGTTACACTACACCCTGTAATTGATTTCAATGTGTTTTTTGATGTTTTTACAGTGTTTTTTATCTGTCTCACATTTATGTATATATCCATATAACTATCTGTTGATAACATTACGTTTTTCTTATATCGTTATCTTCAAATCCCTTTTAACTTTCTTATAACTCACGCTTTCAATTACAAGCATATTTGTATGTGTTGTGCACCAGATAACTGTTATATAGATATTACATAGATTTTATATTGGATAAACGCTTGGTTTTTTATAACTCACTTAGTAAACAATACCAACAAATTACAATACAACTTGAAGGTGTGTATTTGAAAACTGGAATGTGTGAGGTCGTAATCTCATCAGTCTTCAGTTGGAAAACAGAGAAGAAATAAGAGTTATGTAATAGTGAAACAGTTTTAAGTAAATAAATGTTTAGATGGAGAACTATAAAATATTTTTTCAGAAAACAATGTCATTCTACAAGATGATGATGATCAATCCCGCGAGCGGGATCGTGGATGCGCACTGCTGAGGAGTTCCACAATAGGACTAAACGGCCGTCCAGTGGTTCCAAGTTTTCCATGGTGGTCTAGCTTTAATTGACTCATGATTTCAACTATATAAAATTACTGAAATCTCCACCAAACCCCCTGATGATGATGAGATGATGATATCAAGTTATGTGATAATAATGTTCATAAACTGTTTCTTAACAACTGTGTTTTCATGTATATGTAACATATACTGATTAACTACTGAGTAGTATTAGACGGTGGCATATATTTTGATTGGATGAATTCAACCTTCTTAATTTCACTGTACCCACTGACCAAAGAGACTTGACACCGCATATATCTGATGGTCTTCCAGTAGTGAATACCAACAACTATGACGTTATGTAATTAGAGGTAATTCTCAAAAAGTACTGAACTTAGATTACTTTTATTTAGCACTCATTATTGGGGTTCACTAGTTATCCCTGTGGAACGGATACTCCTTTGTGAAGTTCAAAATCATTTGACACAGTGTCATATTTTCAACTACATCTACTGACTGCATATTTAGGAATTATTTAGTATCAGTAAAGATCATTACATTTAGGCACACAAACGCTAAGTGTATAAACCAATGAGAACGAGTGGACTTTGAAAATAATTCAGTATTATAAAAACTCAAATAAATGCGAAATAGACAGTTTTCTTTACATTAACTACAGTATAATAACCGAATTCTAACCGCATTTCAAATTTACTAATTTTCAAGTCCTAATTTAAACATTAAAACTGAGACGGAAGTACATTTAGCTGACAAGTTCCAAATAAAATGATGCACGCTTATTGAGTTTCACTGCTGACCACGAACCATCTATTACGTAAGAGAAGGGTAAGTGGTTAGTTTTTGAAGTTTTTTCAATTGTCAATGATACAAATTTGTTATCTGATGTCATTTTATCTTGTCTATTGGTGACATCTATAATAATTAACTCTAAAGTATTGGTTCTGACTGGTGAAATCTAACTTGAAATTTGAGGCTGGATTTTGTGGACAAATAATCAGCCCCCAAATGTCCTGGTACGGCCGAGAATGGGGAGAGTCCGCTCTCCCTATCGAAGTGCTCTCACATGGCCAGGCGTGTATAGCCTCTGCCAGGGAAGTCCTACTCACTTCCTTCTCGTGACGGGGTTGTTGTTTACGAAATTGAGAGGATGAAAAGCGAATGTCCGGTACTTTAATCGGGTTGGTGGATACGGAAAGTCCACTTAGAGGAGTTGAAAAACTCTGATTCCAAACCAACGATGCACATGGACATCAGGATCCTGAGGGAACAAATAGCGTATTAATCAATCGTTGGTCACCGACTACCATGGGACTGCATCTCCTGACGTTGCTCCACTGCCTTGTGGATCAGATCTTTAGGTCAAAGGCTCCGGGTGTGGTCCCCTAAGAAAACCACCTGCTTCAGTCTGGGCACCCGAGCAGTATAACAGCCCTTACACAAATCAAATGATATTTATGTGGCGCATATTTATCTGGTGCCCCTTTGTACCAATATTTATGTGTTTAAATAAATAAATAAATCAGTCAGAACACTGTAGTTATTCCAGTTACTTTATAACCCACTTAATTTTAATTCTAATAATAAAATCACTTGTGTATCATTAAATCATATTCGAATCATATTGTAATGGTCAATGTTCTAATCTTAGAGTAAGCTTGAAATGTACGTCCTGGATTTTACTGCTAGTCACAGTTCATCACTTCTATAAATACGGTTCAGTATTATTGATTACTAAAATAAGTATTTGCAAGAATTTATTCTATTGAAATATAAAGTAAAAACATTACAGACGTCAATAAAATGTGAAGATAATTTTAGAATATTACAAAATGTAAATATAGCATCAGGAAATGAATCGTGTAAACCGTTACTTTAGATGATCCTTTTTGTCTAGTCTAGTCGGGGAAGCTGTAAGAGATACTTAATCACATGTTATGAAACATAAACTGACCTATAAATACCGATTATAATTAAGAATAAAAACAAATTATATAAGATTGACTACTCTATTTGTTATAGTGGTAATTTAAGCGTTCACTAACGGGTATAGTATATTTGTACTTGTGTATCAGCAAAATTAGCCTACAGAAAACTGAGGGTTTATCGACCAGAGAAGAAAGAGAATGTGATATAGAAGACCAAACTATGATTACCACTTCATGGCTTTCTGATGTAGGATTAAGCTGAAAAACATGTAGGAGTAACCAAACCAAGGCAAGCCATCATTTCGAAAACCCTAATTAAATAAGTTCGCGGTTTCAATGAAATCTAATAGTCTTCAAAACCCACACTGATAATCATCATGTTGTCATTAGTGATCAGCTTCGAGAAGATTTCCGTAGTTCTATTGCGGTACCGTGACCAGTGGAGTTTAACCTTGTCGGATGTGAGAAAGGTATTCATTGAGAACAGTGAAAGTTGGTCGCACGATAGTGTGAACTGGTTGAAATTGGACCTATACATCATTGAATTACGGCTCAGTTGTGTAGAGTTTGAACGTTTGCGCGCACAATAAGAGATTCTGCGGTCAATTTCCGATCGTGTGGTCATGGATGAACACTGCTAAAGAGCGCCTTACTAGGACAAATGGCTATCTAGTGCTTCCAGGTTTTCAATGGTGGTTTTACTTAGATAATCTACACAGCCCATAGTGACAACTCATTGTTGGTGTCAGCAGACCATCAGGTTGGTACATGAGCGATAACCATGATGAACGGTTGGTGGCGCGCGTCCGTTTATTATCTTTTTTTATATACTGAGCTTTTAAATTAATTCGTACTTCTTAACATTTGAATTCATCCTTTCTTTAGTAATCACCTCTTTGATTATTCTTTAACTATCACGGATACTACTATTACAGAGATTCTTTGCTACACATTCTTCTCACTGTGTCGATGTGATGTGTCAGCTTAGATTGATGTGTATTTACGTTAAATATTAGGTCCGTATGAGTTAATCACATAGTTTATGTTAATTATGAGTAGTATATTACACAAAACCGAAAATATTTATTCTTTTATAGATTTTGGTTTGTTAAGTATCTTTCCTATTTGCAATACTTTAACAATCATATTTTAATTCTTTTTTTCATGGCACGGAGCTTTGAATTCAGTTATTTTGAAGTACTTGTCTGTTCATTATCATTTTAACAATACGACCGGGTTAAATCCAATCAGACAAAGAGATCAAGTAATTTATGAGTAGGGAAAACATTTAGTCAGTTAGTGTTTCGTGACAATTATTTAAGCTTTATCATTGGGTTACATGAGCAACTACCTAATAGTGTAGGATCCCTAAATCTTAACAGACCTTATCACTACCTAACTATTATCATTTCTCATTTTGAGTAGGTTCAACTGGATGGGAGTAATCGGGAGACAGGTGAAGTGATTAAAGATGTCACGGGTTTGAAGTACTGACCACTTGCATCAATAATTGTGACTGGGTACAACCTACAACCAGAAAACGAAACCCCGTAAACTGATATTTTATTATCTCCGCCTACTAACTTCCGTTTGTTTGAGTCAATGAGTAGACTATAGTGTTGTGCTGTGGTGTACGCTACTTATGTCTACAGACAAGTAGTATAAAACCCCGATCAGATGTGGAATGCCTGTCAAAAGAAGTTTGAGAAAATTGAACTGAAAAAACAAAAGGAGAAATGGAAAATAATTAAGAATCGGAAGAATCATGTAGGATGTAAAGGACAACTGACGGAAGATTTGCAAATAAAGTATTTAATGTATGGTTTTCACATTTTACCAAAGGACTCTGCAGTGTCTTTTGCTGTTCTAGAAGACTTATCACAGATTTCGCGGTACCAACACCAACTAAAGATATCCGTTTTTCGCGGTCTAGAAATATCTTCTGCTTGATGGGCTTACCTGAGAAGTTTTGTGTAATAATTGTATTTTTGCTATATAAACGACCCAGCTATTCCTATTGCTTAGTATTCTTATACGATGACACTCGACAAGACCCCAAAATCAGAACACGTTGAACAGGAATGAAATTGTATTCAAAATAATAATGATAAGTGAACAGCAATCAGCAATCAATAGTTTAAATAATGTTCATATATTTATAGTATATGCATAAGAAGCTTATAGATTTTTCTGCAATAATATGCCCGGGCTGATCGGTTTAAAATTAATCAATCAGCGCGCAGCAACACCATCATGCATAAAACATGCTTAATCCAATCTATATCCCACTAACATTTTGTAACATCTGCAATCATACTGAATGTTAGAGAAATGAGTGATAGTACTACACAGATCTATAATTTCGTTTAGCATCTGAGGTTTTTCTTTGAAAGAACAAACATTGATGCTGAGGGTTTTGATAATCTTCACAATCGGAACAGCATTATTTTGGAATGAAACGACAACCTCTTTGCCTTGATGGGGAAGCTTAGAAGAAAAGAGTTGTCTAAAAACACTTTCATCTAAGTTTATTGGCCGATGACCTCTCACATACGTAGCAACGTTTCTGTTGTGTTGCAATTCGATATTGTAGAATAACTGGTTTGATCTTTATTGTTCAGTTAGGTCTTCAGGTTTACGGATGGCCTTTTTCATGTGTCATAGGGTTCAAAAGCATCACTACTTAGCATACTAATTGTAGAGTACCTGTTGAACGCGAGTGGCAATCCCTTCACTACTCTGAGGAACTGCCAAAGTTGGTCAGTCATGCTGTAATTCAGATTCCAGATAGCATAATAAAGTTTCCATATTGCTGGGTCAGAATCGTATGTGTTGAAAGGTTGGAGTCCTAAGTTTTTAAAAGTTTAGATATTTATTATTACATAGTAAGAATAAAATTTATGAATATCCGAAAACGTCCTGAGAACATAAAAATAATATCACACTATGTAAAGACATTTATTATTATCTTACAACAAGGAGTAGACGAACAGTTTATTGCTTGGTGTACTAGATCACATCGGGCTCACCACTAAAGATGTCATAGATATTTAGAGCTAGACAACGTCGTTGTCCATAACCCAACTAAACCAAAAGTCAGGAATAAACAAGGTTGAATATATACATATTTGCAAAATAGCCAAATTAGCCCAGAAATGTGTGGACTAAGTTGACTAGTTGTTTGGAGGTATGTGTTGCATATCGTACACAGTCATGGTCTGTTATGGATAACTGACCAAACTCATTCAGCTAGGTTGTATCCAGTAAAAATAATGAGTCCAGTTTCAATTTCGAAGGTCAGCCGAACTATTTATTGTAGGAATTTATTTATCGCCATAGAACCCGGAGAGAAATCTGTCTACTTTCAGCTAATCAAAATCATGTGTCATGAATGAGTCATTTTCTATCTGAAATTGAATAAATTGCAAATTATGTGTCGTTTTAATTTTACAAATGAACTTTCACAAGTTTAATCTTGGTTTCCTGGGAGATCCGAAATTTTTCTCAAGCATTGGTGTATATTCTCTTTGTGATCATTGAAATTACAGAAGGAATCAATCGTCAATACTCAAAGACTCACATTTGAGATTACTCTTACGTTTTTTTGGACGATTAAAGCGATCACTTATGTTGTTTTTATACAGTGCATTGAAAATCTCATTATTCGTGAAACTGAATGTACTTTGTTTCGAAATTCTTTTTACTATCTTCAAAGACAATCACTGTTAAATGTGTCTATAATTTGTCAATATCTGTCCAAAGAATTCGTTAAAATTTTCTGAATGCCATATATCAATTCTTCAAACGTTGGAATATATCCGATGGTAATGAGTATTGATCAATATTGAGCACAGACGGAAATTTATATATATTCTTTAAACGTTTGTATTTATCATAATATATTGTGAATATAGTAAATAATGGGTTCTTGATCGGTTATCGTATATTTGTGTGACACCTCATCATTTGATTAAGTATCGTGATTCATTGTGATCCACTGATTTAGTACTCAGTCTAGTGTTTAGTCCTATCAATCTAATTATCCAGCGCAGGATGGCATCAAGCGCTAAAATCATCAAGGAAAAACCTGTTTATTTTACTGTTATATTACAGTCATTCAATAGTACCATAACTGCCATTGAAAGGGGACCAGTGTTCAGTATTTCACAGTATTCTCGAAAATAAATCATCACATCACTCGCATCTAGATTGGTGCATCCTACTTCACCTCTTTTTATAACGGATTTTCATTCGTGCCTCGTAATATTTCACCTCCACAAAGAATTTATTCTGACTCAAACATTATAAAGCTTTCTACTTTTCCAAGTGGTTAAATATTGACTATTCTTCTTCAAATTTCAGTCCTGAACAACAATGAGAGCATTTAAAACCTTATTAATAATGAGTTATGACGATTACCCTAAGAATAAAGTGTAAATCCTACTGGTAAAATATCTTAATATAACTAAAGAATAATATCTGATTTTACTACACTAAAGGAAACTTACTTGTTTGACTGAATGCCGAATTTATCAAATAGATGTATTCATATAGTTTGAAATCACTTTAATTTGATATTATCAGGTAGACGCACTAGAAATTAATCATTTATTAAAAGTGTATTTCAACACATTTCATTCTATAGGAACATAACATGTTACTAACAAGTGAAGTAGAAAACAAGACAGTCTACTTTGGGCACTGAAAAATAACTCATTTTCAAACTAGCCAAGACAAGAAAATAAAAATCGATTAGATTTCTCAAAGACTGAGAGACTATTAAATAGGTATTTCGTTTTGCTCAAAGTCCCCACGAAGTAAGCGCCCAAAGCACCGTATACATTATGGAACACAGTACGTTCATTTCTTTCAGCAAGTACTTTATCTTTAGAACGAAGAATTTGCACACGATAACTGATATTTTCAAACTCAGTAATTTGATTATATAGAGTGGATATCATCCATGCCTATCTCACTCTTGACATGTTTGATCACTGACTTAAAAATTGATAACCATAAGAGATAGAAGTTCCATGTTCAATTCGATATGATTTCATAGGTATGTACGGTCAAGTAGGCCTAAATTATAACTAAACAACTGTTCTATTCTCCTGATAATTCCAATGGTCTCCAACTATTCTCATATAATTATTATTTGTCTAATTTAAAGTCACTTTAATTTGAATAATGAAAATCAAATTATCGGTACCTAACTGAAAATAGGACACCAATATCTGAATATAATAACTAGACAACCTTGACTTATTACAAGATAATAGTGAATGATATTTTTCAATCAAGATATGTGGACTAATAAACATCTTGTTTCCCCCCAATATATACATCCTATGGTGCATTCAAAATATCATTTATTTTGGCTTACACATCATAATATATCTGCGTTTCTTTTCTTTTTTTTTAATAAGAAAAAGGTTTTTGTATATAATTTCTATGTGAATATGATTCATTCATTTATGTTTCCACTTAATAGAATCATTGAACAATCTGTCTAATTGTATTTTTGTAATTAAGTTTGACTATTCCCTGTGAACATAAGATAAAGTCATTTGTTTTTCATAATGAGACAAAATGTATTTATCTTATACCATCTGAAATGAAATGAAAAAGCAACCAACAAAGAAGTTGAATTAACTACGCTTTGAATTCGAATCATAGCGAGACAGTAATTTATCAACGAACCAAACAGAGATAAGATAATACGTCTTGGATTTTGGCATAAAATTCATCCATCCATTTGGTTAAATAGCGTTTTGACATTTTAGCTGATGTCTGTTCGTGTGGAAAACGATACCCATCAACTGTAAATGTTAACTGTGATTCCAAACAGTGCTTTACAATCTACATGTAGTCCTAGTTAGTAGGTGGTTATTGTAAAGTTTAGCTCAGCGTCACTTAAAGGACGTCCATAGATTATAGTCTCACCCGAATCATGATGTGATGATTATCTTATCATAATTAAACCACACAAATAATAGTTTGTTTTTTTAATTAAACTGATTGACAAACGATATCAGGCTTATGGTAGCTTTCACAACCTAGATTGTCATATAATCGTGAAATTTATAAGTAATTATCTAAACTCTTTAAACGTGCACCTTTTAAACATATGAGACTTTCTTTTTCATTCATTGAAATAAATCAAACATCTTATCCATCACTCGCACTATCAGCATTAAAATCTTCAAATTAAAATAAAAATTTTATAGAGTTGAGATCATGAGTCAATTGAAGATAGACCACCATCGAAAACCTAGAAGCACTGGACGGCCGTTTCGTCTTATTATGGAACTCCTCAGCAGTGCGCATCCACGATCCCGCACTAGCGGGATTCGAATCCAGGACCTATTGGTCTCGCGCGCGAACGCTTAACCTGCAGACCACTGAGTTGTAACGGCTGTTCAGTGCTTCCAGGTTTTCTATGGTGGTCTAGCTATAATTGACTTATGAATTCAACTATTAAATTACTAAAATCGCCATAAAACCCCTTCTGATAATGATCACGTGCTCACTAGTAACTGGCTCCAGGAGGTATTTCCTGGAGTTCTAGTGCAAAGCAGTAACCAGTGGAGTTCAACCAGGTCTGTTGGGAGATATCAACTCACTGAAGACTTTGGTGAATGGTTGCTCAATTTCGTGGATCGGTTGAAGTTAGACATTAACGCCGTTGGATACCGGCCGGCTCAGTGACCTATCAGTTAAGTGCTCTGGCGCAAAACTGGTAGGTCCTGGGTTCGAATCCCGCCAGTGCGGGATCGTGGATGCGCACTGCTGAGGAGCCCCATAATAGGACGAAACGGTCGTCCAGTGCTTCCAGGTTTTTGATGGTGGTCTATCTTCGATTGACTCATGATCTCAACTCTATAAAATTACTAAAATCTCCACCAAACCCCTTCTAAAATAATGATTAATACACTACTGTACAAATTTTATTTTCTGAAATTTTTTTACAAATTAGTAGTATATCTATTGCCAGTGGGCGGCCTGTGCTCCTCCACGAGGGGTAACAGGCGTAAGTAAGTAAGTATATTTATGTGAAATAAGAATAGAAATTACATTTATATCTTGAAAAACAAAGAACTATGTACATATGTATAATGCATATCACAGATTATCTTGTCTCTATTTTTCTCATATCTTGATCTTTTCTAGTTGTTTTATTTCCCTGTATTATTTGCTTCTTTGTAAGTAATATCAGTAGTATTGATAGTAAAATGAGTTTGGGTAGTAGTAGTAGTAGTAGTAGCAGTGTAGTAACAGTGTTACTAATAGTAGTATTGGAATTATTTATGGAGGTATATTATTATTTTTACCATGGATAATAATGACCATATCTCAAAATGCACTTGTTTCATTCAATGAATTGAGGATAGGAAAGCTTTTGATTCAAGGAATGAAAATATACAAATAAACAGGAAAACTTAAATACGAATAGAATTTCAGAAAAGAAGTGAAAAGAAATACAAAACATGTACAAAACAGAAAAGATATGATGATAATAATAATAATTCGATCTTGGTTTCTTCTTTAAATCATCATTATAATTTTATGACTTATGATGTCATGAAACTCCTGGGTTGATTCATATTAGATTATTCCGACAATGATCATACTAATGCTGCTGATGACGGCGCTGAGACTTCTGATTGATTATGCGATGGTAGAGTTAAATTTAATTCCTTCAATAATTTTGCCGTTTGTTCTCGTACATAATTAATTGGATCGTTATGATTATTGACTGGTATACCGTCTAATAATAATTTTTTAATCTGTTCATTTAATTTTTCAGCATCGTGAAGCTGTAAAACAAGGAAACGAGCGATATCTGTTTAAGAAAGATTTCAAATGTGAAAGAACAATAGTTAGTGTCTTTTTTTAAGCAATATGTTCTTTACTACTTATAATAATGAGTTTTATTAAGGAATAACAAAAATTCAAATTAAGGTAAATTAAACAAGTGTGTTGGGAATTGATTTGTAACTCATTCTGTCATGTTATTACTTATAAAGTGTTTAAATTATCCCGTTGTTGATAATCAGTACAGAGTTTTGATCAGCCATCATTGATAAATCTAGATCCTGTAGGGTTGCCTCAATATAGCGCATTCTGGATTTCACTGCTGGTTATAATTCACCTATTCATCCAGTCGTGAATGGCTTATGTTTTGCTATAATAAATCCTTAGGACATTTTCTTATATGATAACTTTTAATATTATATTAATATTATATTGCCTAAATCAACTTATGCTGTATTGTGAAAATGTATCAACTTCTTTACTGAACAAAATCTAGTCGGTACTAAGATCTGGATTACACTTCAATAATGAGCTTACAATATTATATTAGTTCAGAATAGAGATTGATAATACAACACACACTGATAATATGATACAGTAGACCAATAAGCAATGTCGAGAATCAAATAACGTATTCAGTGTAAAACTATTTTTTCTCAAGTATCTTCTTGATGGAGTAAAATGATGAACAGATTATTGTTTAATATGCCAATGAAACGTCTGACTCTAATGACATATTCTTAGATGATGTGCTCTGTTCTCTTGAATTTTTTATGGTTTGCATCACGGACTGACCTTGTTTAAATAACGACTGAATACTAGGAATCACTGGACAGATTTTCTGCCCTAGAGTGAGACTCCTCAGCAGTGCACACCAACGATTCCACCGGGATTGACGCTAAAACCTTCAGGTCATCTGACTAGAGCTAACACTTAGACTATTAGCATGTTTCTGATATTATATTTTCATTTGCACTAATAAGTATCAAGATGATACGCATCAAGTTGTTCAATATTAATGCTTTATCTGTTCTATGTTAGTAACATTAAAATACACATTCAAAAAGAGTATAAACAGTATAACTAATTGACTGAATTATTAACTCTTACCTGAGCAATAAATATACACGAACTTAAACATGGATAAACTTCAAAGCAAACCATATCACGACGCAGATAACGCTCATAACAGTGACGATGTTCTAAACAACTATATCCTTTAATACGACCACATTTATGTATTTCATAAAAGGCCCATCGTTTAGTTCTATGATGAATTATATTCCCGTCTGCAAGAATTGTTGGATGTAAATTTACAATATGTAATTGTAGTTTGATAGATAACAACAAACCTGAATTAGTTAAGAAAAAAAGTTCAAGACATTAATTTATAAAACTGTTAATTTTAACTGTGACACAAAATATAGTGCAAGTAAAATTTGACTTTAACACGTATACGATGACTGAATATAAGTTGCGTGTCCAGAAGTTTATCCATTTGTGGGTATACGTTGATGTTTATATTTCTTACTGTGATAATTCTAACCGAGAATTATGAAATATATACGAAGTGTATAAAATGATTCATCTTGTAAACTCTGGATTGCATTTTAGTCTTCTACCTCTTATGCTAAGTAGGTCATTCAACCACAGGATTCTTAATAAATCAGTCAGTCAAGTTCAATTTATTATCACATGGTTATGATCTCACTTACACTAAAATTAGTGTTTTGTTGTCATCACAAATGGTTACCAATCTGTGTAGGCTGATTATATTAATGAATGTAAATCAACAATTTGTAAACTGAAATCGTTAATGAGCTCTGAAATATTACTGGAACATTGCGACCCCACGTTGTCAACCATTGTAGCGGCCGATACCTCAATTTTTGGTGTTGACGCATTCATATTACCTTCATTAAAGGAAAGAAAAGGAAAAGCCATTGTGCTGACCTAACAGTAACCCCGATAGCAAAAAAATATAATCAAATAGGAAACGAAACTTTATCCTCGGCGTTCGCCGTCTGTTGCTTTCACAAGTTTTGTATGTCTAGAAATTTACACTCCTCATAGAGCATAAGCTACTACTTACAGTTTTTGGTTCAAAATTTGAAATACCGACGCACAGAGATTGGCACTGATTCCAATTTGATATAATTTCGAACTGAAGAATCGTAAAAACCCTATCAACTGTCATATCTGGTGACAGCAGTTAGTGGATCGGTAATCATCATGTTAGGTACAAAAGATTGTGCATCAAGTCTTTGGTACACAGTCTTTTGAGTCTTTTCGGTGTAAACTGCAGACATCCAAACCATCACCTGATGTTACAGAAAAGGAAAACTTGTAAAAATGTAGTATCAATGAAAACCCTAGCATTCAGAATCGGAGCTCCTCTGTTCTTCCGAGATTACATACCAAACCACGATGAATGAATAGAGGAGAGTGTGGCAGGAAGGTTTGATCAAATAAGGTATCACAGCCCTCAAATGATACGAAATTAAATGCGGTGGTGATTCTTCTAGAATAAATAGACATATATCTCAAAAGATGGTTTACCCGACAACTGCAGTGAACGTTTCATTTTCAAGTAAACCCAAGAAAATCACAGTATTAAAAGGGGAGTTGTTGTGGATGTGCAATCTTAAATTACAAGTTCTGTTAAACATACCATTATGATTTAGACTGTAATTCTGTTACACTAAATTATTCAGTGTGAGCACTATCTACAAAATTTTAAGACCTTCTTATAGTAATTTATATGAATGAAAAATTTTTAAAACACTTTTTGTTCATATATAATTGATAAACTTAATGTATTTTGATTAGTTTCACACTGAGTCAACCCCATAAAGCTTCATCTGTAAACCTGGTGTTTTTGCCTAAATTACTAAGGTAGAAAAAAGAATGAAGGATGTTGGTTTTTTTCATGGTATTGAAGTAGAAGTTGTGAATTATTAGCATTGTGAGCGAACGAATCAATGATAATAAAATTGCTAGTTTGAACTTATTTCTTATTATGGAATAAATAACCTTAAAATTTAGGTTTGCGAATGCCAGATGTCTGTTTACTGCTAGTAAATTTATTTATTTATGTGAACACATAAATATTGGTACAATGATACACCGAATACATGTGCGCCACACAAGTCACTTGATTTGTGTATGGGCTGTGATACTACCCGGGTGCCCAGACCGAAACAGTAAATTAACACCCCAGGGATGATCACTTATAACTTCGTACAGTAATAGGACCAAACAATCTAAGTTAAGTTTCATCAGAATTAATGGATTAAGACTATGAATGAATACAAATTTAAAATATCGACTATTTCGGAAGTTAACTGATATCTTAGCGGTTATGATATAACAGTTCTGTCTTCGTTCTTGTGTAAATTCACGTATATCTGGCCAAATGGTCACCCAATATCTTCTGATTTTTTTGTTGGTTTCTTAATTTATGTCACTTTCTGCTATTAACTCATTTCAAATTGAATAATATTTACAAATTCCCTATCATTCATTAATAATGAACTAAGGCATCAGCAAATTTTAAGATTCTTCGTTAACAAATAACCAAATCTAATTTCTATTCAATACAATACTTATTATTTATGTTTTGTCTCTATAAGACTGGAACCCAGCCAGCAGAATATACTGGCTAAACTCAGCTGATTAATTCGTTACGATACTGAGTTCGAGTCCCAGAGTGAACATCAAGCTGTACATCCAGCTGACGAGTCCCAAATAGGACGAAACGCGCGTCAAACTGGATTCCACTACTAGTCACTATCTATCTTTGCTTATAATGATTAATTAATTAGTTAATTAATTGATTGGTTGATATTTCTCATAATTGAGAGAACAAAAAATCAATGAATAACTACTAAATACCTTTTTAAATTTATTAACTATCTATTCGAAAGGTTCATTTTAGTTTGTTACTACTATACATACACACATTCAAATAGTCAAACCAAGAAAGAACATTAATTCATGTATGTTGATACTGTATGGCTTTATCACTAAAAAAACGAACAAACAAATGATATCAGTTCGGATATCTTAATCGGTCGGTTAAAAGAATATAAAAGAAACATAGTTACTATTACTAGTAATTAATTAATTGTGAGTAATCTCATCCTTTACTATTTAAAGTTAAAATAATTTCTCTCAAGTTTTTCTATGGTTAAAGTATAGAATGATAATTTTATTTACATGTGCATGTAATAAATCATTTGGATTAAATTATAGTTGAAATCTTGAGTCAATTGAAGATAGACCAATATGGAAAACCTGGAAGCAATGGAGTTAGACATTAACACCGTTGGATGCCGGCTCAGTGATCTAGGGGTTAAGTGCTCACGCGAGACTGATAGGTCCTGGGTTCGAATCCCACGGGGCGGGACCGTGGATGAGCACTGCTGAAGAGTCCCACAATAGAGCGAAACGGCCGTCCAGTGCTTCCAGGTTTTCATGGTGGTCTAGCCTCAATCGATTCATGATCTCAACTGTTAAAATTAAGAATAATGTTGTGCTATATCCTATATCTAATGATTTATACAACCATAGATATGGATTAACGAGGAGTCCTAGATGAACAAAGGAAACATCTGTTTTGACATTTATTAACTCAATAAATTAATCACTTCAATAATTCCAATGACTAAGTTTACAAACTGAATAATTAAAATTAATAATAACTAGAATAAATAGGAGTTATTTGTTAACAATAAAAGATTGAACAATTGGAATATTGTTTGAACGTCATTAATTAACTTTTAAAGTATAAATATGATTATATCTTATGTATTAACTATAAATAGTAGTCGTTTTTAGTACCATGTGACAAATCATTTATAATAATAATGATAATTCTATATAAAAGACACTATATATTATTAGGTCAATCATCTCCCTTTAATTGAGATAGATGTTAAACTATCAATGAAAACCTGGAAGCACTGGATGGCCGTTTCGTCCTAGTATGAAACTTCTCAACAGTGCATCGATCGGTTCATGATCTCAATTAAAACTCAATAATTTCCACAACCCTTTGTTGAAAATTATCTACCTTTAACTCATGCCCTTGGTTTTTCGACAATTTTATAGATTTCTAATATTCTTTTTTTATTTGGTAATTTCTAAAAATTTAAGCAGACAATCAATGTTACACAAGTGTGTTAAATTTTGGTGAGTAATTAAATTCGGGTTTCCGTTGAAGTCTTGGTTACTGATGTTTACAACCGATTGAGATTGTTCTACTTCTATTGGGAACTAATGGGAACTCTATACTGTAACTACTGATGTACACAACAATTATGTCTAAAAATCATATATATATATATATATATATATATATATATATATATATATATAACTCTACCGATATGATCATTTAAATTACACTGAAAATATGATATAGCAAAATACATGACAGAGTATTTTTTGTTGTAAGCTAAAGTTAGTTTGAAACCTTTTCTAGTCCTAAGACTTGCCCTAAGATGTCAGCCAGGACGTGGATGAAACAAGAATTTGTTGGTGATATAAGATCGTAACTGTACTGTGGAACAAATTGATTCAAGTTGTAAATGTTAATGACTTTGATTCTCTTCCATGCTTCATGAAGTGAAGTTCGAATTAACTAGTGATACTTCAGTTGATGTCACCTCTTGAAGAAACGTACCTACTGCGTATATACATAGATGTGTTACTGTACTTTAGTAACTTGTTTAACGAACTTCTTTCTGAAGTTTAAACGGAAAATTAATGTACAGATGTATGTATATTTACTTTAGGTTCACCTCTGAATACGGAAAAACAAATGTTAGATATTACCGAAACACATTCAAAATAACAATTTTCATAAATTAGATGAAATCTAGACCTTATTTCTGATAGTGTATAACATATTTCCAAAATCTTTTTGAAGAAGTATTCTCATAG
The DNA here is from genome assembly GCF_000237925.1 of Schistosoma mansoni. Taxonomy (NCBI): domain Eukaryota; kingdom Metazoa; phylum Platyhelminthes; class Trematoda; order Strigeidida; family Schistosomatidae; genus Schistosoma; species Schistosoma mansoni. The sequence goes on along the minus strand of NW_017386146.1, from coordinate 13,290 downwards.
TAGTTGGATGCCAAGTTTATGGAAGACAGTAGATGGGGAATTATATCCATAAAAATCTCAGCCATTGGGATTTAAAATAACTCCTACATTTCGTTCGACAATCTGGTTAGAACTTCTTTAAGGAAATAATCGGAAATTAAATTATCAGACATACATATGATTCACAAAACAACTGTGTAATAAACTATTATCCAATTATATGATGTTGATTTTGGAATTATTTTTTAAAGTGCCAGTATTAATGTGAGTTATTAGTGTGCTATGTGGTGAAAGGTGATACCGGAATAAATGTGCATAGATGTATGAAGATCTTACGTGAAAAATCCATTGGTCATATACATAACTCTAGGCTATGGTCGTGAATTAAATTAATCAGCCTGGTAGATAATCACAGATCAGAATTATCATTATTATGCATAGAATGTGAGTTGATAACTCCATGGTTGTACTAGTTACGTTAAACAGACTGTTTGTTCATGACATTTCAAAATATAATAACTGATCAAAACGAATGAAAATACGTCGTTTTTGTCTAGCAAGCATGAGATGAGAAAGGAGTAGTAGGAAGAATCTGTATTTACACATTAGCCACTAATTATCACAGTGCAGCTAATTGTATTCGATCTCGCTTATTCAAATCGCTTTAGTTCGTTTACGTATACGGTGCTTCAGGTGTTAATCTTTCATTTTAAGAAATAGAACTTTCTCGAACGCTTTTCGATCCATCAAAGTGGATGATGTCTCTTATTCCAACTGAATGTAGTGTTATCAATCATCTATTTTCAAGTGCTTTGAAGTCTTCCAAGCATTTCAGAATATGATTAAAGCGAATTTAATTAAATTTATAATGATTTTAACCATTCTATTGTTTATATTTTCTTATACTCACATTGAACCATCATAATTTCTGACCTACACCTACAGCTGACACATCAACCTACACTCATGTTATTTATCTACAACTAAACATGGAAGTTTTTTCACTGCTTCTCATTACCTATTTTTTTTTAAAAAATAAATAAGCCATCATCAATCTACTACTAATTTTAGTATTTACTTATAATTGGCACAAATTAGTAAACTAACTTCTATCATTATTTTATTTATTAACATGTTCACACTTGTTTATCTTAATTAACTTGAAGCTTTTACCCGCCTACACATTTAATATTTAAATAAAATTTGATGATTGTTTTGATTCATTCATTTGTTGTTCTTTATTGTTTAGTTTTATAGTGTAAATGATGAATATCTTTTTGTTTTCTAAGAAACAAGATGGGTATCAAAGAGATTTATGACTGTTCTATTATTTATTTTTTTATTTTTTTATTTAATGCTTACGTCATATACTAATTGAGGTATATTTCGTCGCCCGTACAAACATTTATATAAATATCAGAAGGGGGTTTAATGTAAATACTTATGAGTGCATGCATAAATGAGCACTTCAACCTAAACAGCAACAACAAAAAATTTTTTTTGAGTAATTGCTAACTTATGATTAGATTTGGTTGATTTAAATTTAAAATTTTTTTGTCAGTTAAACTATTAAAACATTTTTCTATTGTTGTGAAATAAAATACAGGGGAAAGGTTGGTTCTGACCATCTAAGTAGTTACTATAAATCTGAAAGCAAATAATTCCATCCACCTCATGAAACCAAATTCTAAGGATGGGATTGTGAAGAATGATGAATTTTACTGAAATCTAGAACTGATCAAATTTAGATGATTATTGAAACCTGGATGCTCTAGATTGCTATTTGATCGGAGTATAGGACTCCTCCCTAGTGCGCATCCATGACCTCATACGTAGGACTCAAACGAATGACCTTCAGTCTCATGCGTAAGCCCTTAATCTTTAGACTAATGAGCCGGGATACGACGGTATTAGTGTCTAACTTCAATGAATCTAAGATATTGTGCGATCATTTTCCATTCTCTTCGGTGGGTAACCATCTCACACTCGACACGAACATTTACTGTTTTCGTATTCTTATTAAGATGATGATTAATCAAAGGTCTTTTCATGGACGTCCACAAATTTTCCCTTATCTTATTAACTGATTAACACACAATTAAATCATCTAAATTAATGACTGAATCGTCTCACCTTGCTTCTATATTGAATATAATTGCATAGATAGTGTTACTGTAGACAAATTTTTTAAAAAGCGACAATTTTTCAGCACATAATTCGAACAAAAACTCTATTTCATTGGAAGGCAATTTATAATCTGTTTTTCACCATAGTTTACTACAGAATCAGATATTCAGAATTATGTTAGCTACCTCATCTCTAAATCATCGTCAATAGAATAATCATATTTATATTTATTTTTGGCCAGCAATCATTGATACCATATCAACAGTGACACACCAAAGGTTTGGTTGATAAGCGTGAATTTGACATTATGTTACTATAAATAATAAATATTAGTTTGCTAACATATTTATTATTACACGCCTAATCAGCCCATAAATAATTTTCATAATTGAAACCACGAGTTGATCTAAGCTGGACCATCACTGAAAACTTTGAAGTACAAGATAGCCGTTTCGTCCGAATATGGGACTCTACACAAGTAAAAATCAACAATCCCAGACGAGTAACTCAAACTCAGAACCTTCGATCTAAGGGCGGACGATTAGTTTCTAGATAACTGGGTCGGCATCCAGCGGTATTAATGTCTAACTTTAATGCTTTCACATTTTCAATGATGATCTAGCTTAGATCAACTCGTGATTTCAACTGTAAAAATAAAGTAAAATCTCCACAAATTCCCCTACTCATAAAGAATTGTTACTTTTTGACACTAACACTGTTAATGGTAAACAATCTTTTCGTAAGTGTTTAAAAACTAATTTTTAGTATAATGCTTCCTGTTATAGGAACAAAGTCATATACATGAATTTAAAAAGTATCCTAAATAAATAAATAACTCCTCAGCAGTGCGCATCCATGATCCCGCCTCGTGGGACTCGAACCCAGCACCTATCAGTCTCGCGCGTGAACACTCAACCACTAGACCACTGAGCCGGCATCCAACGGTGTTAATGTCTAACTTCAACCGATCCATGAAAAATTAGGCGACACATCCACCAATGTCTTCAGTGAGTTATTATCTCACAACAAACATGGTTGAACTCCACTGGTCACTGCTTCTCGAATCTCGCGGGGCGGGATCGTGGATGCACACTGCTGAGGAGTCCTACAATAGAACAAAACGGCCGTCCAGTACTTCCAGGTTTTCCGTGGTGATCAACTATTAAAATCACTATAATATCCACAAAACCACTTCTGAAAATAAATAACTGTTTTTATAAATACTTTTTCTGTATTAAATGAGGATTACTCTAAAACAAAAAAGAACTTATAACTCAAAATATTTCAAAAACATGAAATCAAACTAAAAAGTTAAGTACAGCTTCAAATAAAACCAGAAGAACAAAATGTAGTCGTTTACAAACTACGAACAATAAAAATTCAATATTGAATATCAGTAGTGTAAAAACTCAAATTCTTACTAATAATTACTAATCACTTTAACAGATTTGTTTACTTTAAGTTGTATTCAGTTGCTATATAGGTAATACCTAATTACATAATGATAAACTATTCAAGTGAATTCTCTTTCCTACTAACCAATTAAAGGGTATAAGAATGATTACAAGAATGATTTTCTGTAATCATCATGTTATAATTTGTATGATTCATTAATAATAATGTATTTTTAGTTATATATTCAAGTACAAGATAGTTTGGAATAGTCAACAGAAAATCATGAACTTAAGTTTCATGCTTGTTGACACTAGTTATCGGTGTAATTTTTATAATTTTAAGGGAGTTGATGCTCTTTATAGGATTCGAACCTCGGTCAGTCAGCTTCAGTTTAAACTGCTTAGGTTCACCTAACATCTAAAAACAGTATATGTGATATCAAGTGATCTAGTCTAATGGTTACACAACAACTTGATTGGAAGAACTCGATTACTACTAAACGATTAGATAAACATGTTACCGATCACTATTCACTGACCAGTCAATTGTATAGATTTAAGTATTGTGATATATTCCATACCTGTAGATTAAAATAATTAAAAACTAATCTGAGCATTTATATGTGGATGTATTCGTCTGTTTATTGTCTTTTAAAAGATAATACCATTATTTTAATGATTAATATTCATTTTAAAAACAACGAAATTTATTGAAGGGGGTTTTGTGGAGATTTTAGTAATTTAATAGTTGAATTCATGAGTCAATTATAGCTAGACCACCATAGAAAACCTGGAAGCACTGGACGACCGTTACAACTCAGTGGTCTGCAGGTTAAGCGTTCGCGCGCGACACTGATAGGTCCTAGGTTCGAACCACGCAAGCGGAATCGTAGATGCGCACTGCTAAGAAGTCCTTTATCTAATTTTTTTAACCAATATTATAAAAATACATACAATGACATTAAACTTATTTTCCAGCTAATTAATTGGGTTTTAATTTATGATAAAAGATTACTTATTAAACTACTGTTATATATATATATCTCCATTAAAACGTTCAGCATAGATATTTTAAACAACACAAAGAATTCTTCTGATATTGAACTATTGAATGTAAATGCTAAATTCATTCATCGTTATTTTCAATATTTATTAAAAAGAAACCATTACATTACTAAATATGAAGATGATTTGATCAAAGATAAATTTCCCCATTCAAAATAGGTATCTGAGAATCAATTTCCTTGAATATAGAACAGAGATAATATAAACATTTACTCTGTACACGTCAGGGCAAATAGATATGTCATTAAGTTTATTGACACACTGGTAAATATATAAGATTCGTCTTAAATGTATACATTTTTCATATATTTATAAACAGTCAGTTTACATCATTGTTAAGACTTTAGATTGTGTATGAATAAAATTCATAGATTATTATCGCTAATGACTAGCTTCAAGTTGGATTTCTTAGACTTCTAATGAGGAGCCGTAACCAGTGGAGTCCAACCATGTTCGGTGTGAGCTAATGAAGTATTACGCAAGATCATGAATTAGTTTAAACTAAACATTAACACCGTTGAGTTCCGGCTCAATGGTCTAGAGATTAAGCGTTCGAGAGCGAGACCGAAGGTCCTGGGTTTGAGTCCGTCGTGTGAGATCATGGATGCTCACTAGTAAGGAGTCCCATACCAGAATGAAACGGTCGTTTAGTAGTTCCAGGTTTTCAATGGTGATCTAGGTTAGATTTCATAGATTACAGATCACAGTGTACCTGTCAGCATTCATCTTGTAGTACACTATAATAAGGTTTAAAATGTTAATACTATTTAAATGCACTTAGTATTGTTTGTTTGAATCTTCCCATTGGTGTTTAGGACTGCAATTGATCATTCTCTTATTGGCATATGTGCATACTGTGCGTATTGCCTCGATATTGCCTTAATTCACAAATATTATGAGCAAAGATGTATAGTGGCTAGCAGTAGAATCTAGGACGCACGTTTGAAGCGAAAGGTACTGGGTTCGAGTCCCAGAGTGAACACCAACTCTCAAATGCAGGTACATCTAGCTGACGAGTTCAAAATAGGACGAAACGGGCGTCAAACTGGATTCCACTGTTAGTGACTATTCATCTTTGTTAATACTACTTTTTTGTCCAAAAAGAGAAAATGAATATTACACTAAAATGTTTTTAAACGAATATGTGTCTTTTTTTCTAAAACAAAAAAGAAAGAAGAAAAAAAAAGAACAATTAAAGCCACAAATATTAATATCATAACTTACAGTACAATAGAAATCTGATTATCATTTCCTCTAAATATATTTTTCTTCTGTTGTTAATTCCAAAAATGTAAATGGACTGTTCCTTCTTTTTTTCTCTCTTGGTATAACAGACTTTAATCGATAATGGTTTTTCAGTTTTTTTTTTATTTATTTATTTGTTTATTTATTTTTTTATTTATTCATTCAATCATTTATCTCCTTTTTATACTCAAATAATAGTGAGAGATTTCATATGAATTGTGCAGAATATAAAAACGCCCACTTGTTTATTTTTCAAATTGAATGACCAATCAAATTAATTAATTAATTCAATGTACAATGGAAGATGAAGAAATGCCAAAATCAAGTAAATATATTATGTGCATTTATCTACAATGGTGATCATGATTTAATTTGAAGAAGAAAAAAAAAAGTGTAGCATAATTTAATAGTAATTTGATTATAATTTTTTTTTTCTATAGCTAGATTGTTTATTTTTTTGGATTATGTCATCATCGGTTGCGTGGGTGATACTCAAGAAATGACAAAGAAAAAACGATGATTAATTGTAAACATTGGAAAGATATCGATTGTGTATAAATGTTGAATCAGTTAGAATAATTAAATGGAAACAGTGATCGTTCTCGTGGGTAAAGGGGAAAAAGCAAAACACTAAGATATTCATTAATGACTTTTTTTCTACACAATTATTTAGATTGATATCATGAGTGGATCAATATCAGACCACTATTGAAAATGTGGAAGTACTGGAAGGCCATTTAGTCCTAGTATGGGACTCCCCAACAGTGTGTATCCCCACATGATCTATTCATGATATCAATCTAAACTCGACAATCAACACAACCTTATACTGACAGAATTATTTGTTTGGTGGTTAACTGTAAAACCTAACATACACTTTTTATCTTAGTAAGGATTTACCTGTGTACCAAATTTTTATTCATACTGATATATTTAGCTGCCGATTCCAAGATAGGTTGAAACGAACGCCTTTTATTTTATTATTATTATTCATTATTTAAAAAGTTAGTGAACTTGTAGCTGTAAATAGTATCTAAGCTCCATTTCACAGAGCGCAGATTTAGTCATCAATGCTAATAAAGCGAAGTCACTAACTTTTGGATGGTTTCATTAATTCAGCAACAACCACTACTTAATTTCACAGAAGAAATTTCAGTCTTCAGACATTTATACGTTATATTAGCGTAAAACAGTTTTTACTACATTGTAATTAATTAACAGTTAGTTATGGTAAATCTATTTATATGAGTGATAATGCCTGCCTGTATCCTAAGTTGTGTGGAGCGTCTATACCTCTATTTATTTTAAATCAGTGTAGAATGCAATAAAATCTTTCAATGGATTAAATTTAATGATTTAGTGGTCAAAGTAGACTTTACTAGCAAACTTCAGTGACTTTTAAAATGACTTTATGAAAGTAATGGTAACTTTTAGTCTATCAGACTAGACGCGACATGTATGAATAAATTATGAGGCAAAAGTACTAAAGACGTTACGGTTTGAATTACGAGTATTATTTGAGATTCAAAGTTAGGAGTTTGATTTAGGATTAAGATTTAGGCTTACGACTAAGTTATAGTTAAGATTTTGATTAAAGATTAGCTCTAGAAGTGTTGTTCAGAAGTGAAGATAGTAAGTAATGTGGAAAAGGGGTTTGTATGTAAACGGATGAGCACATATATCACTAACATTTCTTTATTAACTGCCAGACACCTTCAGGCTCCCTACACAACTTCATAAATCATGTAACGTCATGTTTTATCAATTCGTTGTCATGGAAACTGAATATTGTTAGCTTTCGGATATTTCTGACTTAGTTCTCAATGTAATTGAAGCTATCCTCCGTAGTAGTGTGTATTTCTCACAAAAGTCCAAGAATCAATAAAATAAATCTAATTAGTTCTTTAAAAAAAAAGTATAATTTCAATGAAGCAACTATATATAATTAATTTTGAGATGATAGGGATTTTCATTTAATTAATGCTATTTTGTTTTAATCTACAAACAGGTTAGGTTGTGTCGGGAATAATTCAAACAGAGTAACTGTTTATATGACTGATATACCAAGTATAGAGTAATGAATGTTTAATCAAATATTATAGAATATAATCTTATTGTAAACCATCTCTTCAACAGTCAAAAGCAAAATCTACGTTTACTATCTAATTGATGTTTGTCATAGAGTTGAGATCGTCAATTTTTATTGTGAATCATTAAAATTTACACTTATAGCTGGATGATTTAAAGATTAGATTTCGGTTTTATCACGAAGTTGGATATAGCAAATATGTAGTGCAACGCTTCGCTAATCTTTCACCTCGATAACCGCTATAATACAAGTCTTAACGGTGCATGAAATCAGAAGGCAAAGAGAAGCTGCAACTACAGTTCATTACCAAATGACGCAGGCCACAAAGCTACATGCACATGAGTAAGTAACAGCGAGCGAGCTAGCGAGAGCAATTGCATAGGCAAATTTATAGTCAAACTGTAAGGGCGCAGCAAGACAAAATAAAAGCTAATAATAGGATTTGAGTGCATACATATACGGGGAGGAGGTTGAATCATAGAATGATATTTAAGCAATCAACGTTTTGGCTAGAGTCTGTCATGTGCTCTAGTGATCATAACAGTACAAAGATATATTCGAATTGTTACTATCCAAATGACAATGTCTGTTAAGTTAATAAAAAGGCTTAACCAAAATTAACCATAATCGAAATTGGTTGTAGGATAGTTGCTATAACTAGTTAAATATCTTTTAAATACCAACAAGAGAGGTTATTAACAAATTTAAAATTTATGCAGCTAGTAATCAGATATACAAAACTAACATTGTCAGGATTGGGAATAGAACATTGAAGAAGAAAAAGGTACAAACTTTACTCTGAGATATTTGAAATTATCATTATTAGTTAACTAAGCATAAAAACTATCGGCTTATACTTGAAATTTGGTTCAAAGGCGTTTAGTTTCAAGTCAGAGAAGTTACTGAATTGATAAATCTACCATGATATGATGTAACTGGTTGAGTTAGTGAGAGGGCATATTGTTATGATAAAATATATCTACCTGACACTTTTCCGGAGACTGATTCACATAGAGTGGGGTTTAGTAGTAAATGAAACTTTCGTCAAATGGTCAAGAACATGAAGTTATATGAAATTTTACCCAATCTTTAATTCTTTGGTTCTGCAGAGCCGCATCTGGTCAAACATAAATGTTATGACATACTGTGATGTTTTGTATCCTTTTTTGAATAAATGCAGTTTGATTATTTGAAATAAAAACTACATTTTTGAAAATAACAGACAGTTTCAAGCATCCATGGAAGCAACATAACAAACCAAGTTAATTTTCAAAAATGCTATATGATATCACTGATCATTACATCATTAAAATTTATGACTAGTATTTAGTTGCGTGTGATAGGTAATTCGAAAGATCAGCTAGAACAGTTCGAAAGCCTCTTGACAAAAAGCTTCTTATATATAGTAGACTTTGTTACAATTTATTCATTTAAAGCAAGTTATTGATATTAATCTCCAGGTCTCGAAGTAGGTGTACCACTTATAAACGAATGCATTATTTACAAATTCGAAAACGTGTTATTAGTTGTGGTGAAACATTTGGAAAAGCTGGAACTTTGAGGACTGTTCTAAAGACGATTACTATTGCATGTTTTTTTTATTCCTATTAAGTAATTGATTTACGGCATTTCTGCGTTGTCCTGACTGTAAGCTTTCATTGAATCTATTAACAGTTTATATATCTTCTACTATTCAAATAACTAGACATATAGTACTCAGTTTTGTAATATAAATGAACTAGTTACATACAAATCGTGGTTTCCTATATGTGATGCGTCGTGATCTTGTAATTGATATGCATTATCCCTTGACTTTTTGAGTCTCGGAAATAGCGAATAATCAAAAGTCATTCACCTGACTGTTTTTTTGTGCAACAAATATTCTTCTTGTAAATAACAAACTGTGTAAACCAATGGACATTAAGATTGGTTAGAATGAACATCACATATCCGCTTATAGCGAAATCCACATTTAGGAACCCTGTAGTCAAGTGATTTGGTTAAGCGGGTATAAATGAAGTTGAATTCAAACAAACATTATTTGATTAGTGGTGTTGGGTAAATTCTTAAAATTTCTAATGAGAAGCATAGTTTCAGTGTTAGTAATATAATTTATTAAGTGAAATAAACACCGTGAATTATCTTATTTTCAACCTCACCAACGAATTAATTATTAGAGGAATTAAAGAATTCAAATTTATATTAGTTAAACTAATGGCTTTTAAGTTTTGCTCTATGTATCTGTCAACCTATATACCAATCTTATGTCCCGATAAGAATAATGAATGGTAACTTTGGGATCTATTAATGAACCAATATTATGCATATATTTTTTATCGTATAGTCGCTAAATAACTAGAGTATTCATATCCGTGTCCCCTTTATTATAAGCTTTATTTTGAACTATAAATTGTTATTATATGATTTACCATTCCTCAATTATGCCCTGTCTATTAATTACTATCTCCCCTATTCATAGCCACGTTTGGATAAATCTTGTACATATGTTATTTTCTATTTTATGGTACGATGTGGTCAGTTTGATTGGTATATAAACTCAGTATGTTTGAAATATGATGGTTCATACCGCAGAGGCTGTTCTGGACTTAACTAGCTAGGCTAGGCAGAAGCAAGACCGATACGTACTCTAGACTGCTCGTACAGTTTTTGTGCGTTACTGTTCCAATCGATAATTTGCTGCTCTCTGATTGGCGGTCTTATCACTTCATACATTAACTGGGTATCCACTCGGCCACAAGATGTAACAAAAAACATATGTATATTAAGCATAGATAGTTTCCTGTTCCCTTGATCTAATTTAATCTCTTGTATCAGTATTAAACTCAGGATACCAATCAAAATGGTAGTCATTTCCTTATCATATTAACACTACCCTTATTATATTATAGCATTTTTTTTAAAAATCATTCTTTTAGTACGTTCGGATAATTTTCAATTCTTTCAAATTTATAATTACATTTTTAACTGGTTGATATTAATTAATTACTCATAAATACTACTGATTTATGTTCAGCTATTTCTGATTGAGAAGTTAACTAATACTTAGTTCTATGATCTTTTGATTTTCATAGTTGAAAGCGTGAGTCAATTGAAGGTAGACCACCATGGAAAACCAGGAAGCACTAGACGGCTGTTTCGTTCTATTTTGGGACTCCTCAGCAGTGCGCATCCACGACAATAGGACGAAACGGCCGTTCAGTGCTTGCAGGTTTTCCTTGGTGGTCTAGCTTCGATTGACTCACGCTTTCAACTATGAAAATACTAAGTCTCCACAAAACCCCTTCTGATCTTTTAATTACTGATTTTGATATGCTATAATCTTGATCACAGTATATTCCTTTGAAACATCATTTTGTTTAAATCTTTATTTCAACCGACAATGCATTTTCATTTCTATCCAATTTCTCTTATATATGTATGTTAACTTATTTGCGTAAGTTTCGAATGTTATAGGTTATAAGCAGCTAATGTTAAACTATTCAAGTCAACCTAATTTGTATTATTCTACTCACATCAAACCTAAGTACCCTCTGCAACAAACTCAGTATACCAGTTGTCATACGTTTAACAATAAAGAGTAGTGAATAAAATTCTCACTTCAATTTCCCATGATATATTTAAAATTACAGTCCTGTAATAAAAGCAATTTAATTAAATACAATTACAATATTTATCTCTGTGGTACGGTTACTATTTCTTTATAAATGTATTGGGACATAAGATATTCAATAACGTACGACATTAAATGAAGAACACTGAATTTCAGGGAGAGTTTCTGAACCTAACAAAAAACTTATAAATGTACTTAGCCAAAGTCGACAGTGGTTCTGGACCGAATCCAACTATTTTAACCTTACAGTGCAATTAAATTATTGCTTCATCCAATCGAATAAAACTAATAGGTGACTAACATGTACATAGATGGAATAAAAGAAAAAAGACATTTTGCGTGGGTAACGATATTTATGAAATATAACGATACTTTAACTTAGTATTTCAGTGAATAACGAATAAAATTAGTCTTAACGTAGGTGTCAGAATATATATATATATATATATATATATACTGACACCGGTTATTTTATTCCCAACACACCACTCATTCTCACACCTACACTATTGTTGACTCATCACCCACATTGGACAAACTTAGATTTTCTAGTCTTCTGGAAACTACTACTACCACTATAGGTATAGTTGATATACTTAACAGATTCTCACGGCTTTTGTTATTTTAGACCCACAATGCTTCTGAAAAAATACATTTTACTTTACAATATTTGTGAAGATAAACTTGTTTTTAACACTCACAAAAGAATTCGTGTACAACATAAAATGCCAAATTTTTAAGTTAGCGAGGTAGACAATTCCGATTTCTTTCTGTAAGAGGGTCTGGGTAATAAATCTATTTTAAGTATCAGGATTTGTTGGAATTTCGCTCTGCATTTATCAATTCATGGTTGAAAAGTTGAGTAGCTGTTGCGTTATTTTATTTGTAAAAGAACAGTTGTATTAGTCGTGATGGTTAGTTATTCTCAGTATTTCACCAGAGATATAAAGAACTATATTTAATGTTAGATAGATAGAGGTAATCGAATTGGGATATGATCAACAGGGTTATATCAACATAACAGGACTAGACAAATATGACAGTGGTTACTGATTAGAATTCAGTCATAGTAAATTCCCCAATCCGACATCTTAGTGAGTGCTACAGACTGTAAATCTAGCTGACATGGATTCAGATCCCGTAAGGGGTATCACTGTCCTCAAAACTGAAAGTTCGCCTTTTTGACGGATGTCAAATAACACGAAACCTAGGCTGAGGATTTCCTGCTAACTAACCAAAACTACCTAACATCCCAACGGATAGAGGTGGTCGACCTAAAGCCCTTGATTTTTAGCTTGTTAGTAATTGATAGAAACTACGTTTTGTGTACAGAAGAATCTTTTGACATCTTTCAAACTACTTTATCTAAGGAATTGGCGATGAAACTATACATTCAACCAGTAATGAGTATGTTTTTTTTCGACCAACTTTTCCCAACCCTTCGTTTATTGGATAGTATCGCTGGTAAAAGTGATAGTACGAAAACTATCGAATTTCAATCATAAGAGATATCATTAGGGTCAACGTGTGTTGATTAATAAGAAAAAAGATCACTTTTTTCTCCAAATTGTTGATTTTTGAATAAATGGAGTGTATATTAATGGCCTATTCAACCACAACTTATCCCATATATGCTATTTGTAGTTAGATAAAGTTTCAGATGGTCACTTAATTAACAGACGAAAGAACACTATTTTTTATACCTCGCTGAAGTAGCTACCATTAAAATATTCCGACCAAACTCATGTATTCAGAAAGAA